>NC_081561.1:95284419-95338022 GCF_022355385.1 Mustela nigripes
GCGAAGAGTGATAATTTGACTTCTTCTTTGCCGATTTGGATGCCTTTTCCGCTAAGGTCAGGAACATGGCAGGGATGTCCATTATCACCACTGCTATTCAACATCGTACTAGAGGTCCTAGCCTCAGCAATCAGACAACAAAAGGAAATTAAAGGCATCCAAAACATCTCTTGAATAAGTAAATGAATGGAGTGACTAAGGACATTTTGTTTCATCTTTGTTTCTTACTTACTTTCCGCCTATTTCATGTCCCATTATTTCTCTATAGATCCTTACCCATCACAAGACTCAAGAATTCAAAAGAAAAGACCATTTTGCATTTCAAAAATATGACTGCTGAAACGGAAAGTAATTATTTATGTACTGGAGACAGTAACTGTAAGAAATGTTAAGTACAGTTTAATTTCTGATACAGTTTCTGCACATATTTTTCCACCTTGTGGTACACAGTCCAGGCAACAGAGCCAAGATGTTTCACTTTATAACTAATTAGCTACTGAAATGGGAAGGTCCATGCAAATTATAAGCATTCTGCATTTTGAAAACCTTGGCAATTAGAAATATTTGGTGTCAGAGTTAACCTAAATTCGTAAGTACTTGTGTTTCATGATCACTAATCTGAGGTTTGAGGGCAACCAATAATCTAGGGCTATTGCTTCTTCCTAGAAAGCTTTGAACAATGTTCCACAAAGCAGCAGGCTAAATCTGGGGTTAGGAAAGCCCTGACTTAGGGCATATCCCCCCCTTCCTTACCCTGATACAGATTTCTTGCAAAGCATTCTCGTTGCTTGATTTCCTGGCAATATTTTGTTCTTAGAAACAACAGAAGAGTGTGTTTTTATTCCTTTTGGTTTCCTGTTACCTTTTTCCTCTTTTGCCTGCCTGTGATTATCCATGATAGTGCATTAGGGCAAAATTAGCTCAGAGGGGGTTTTGCAACATGGCAACTGTCTTGTTGCAGTCTTGCTTATCCCTCACACAACTCCCTTCATGCCATAAATAAATTAAAACTTGTTTTTCTTCTAAAAACTTACTGGCATTTGTTGAGAAAATACTGGCAGTACAGGGGCCAGGATAATCTAAGAGCTGCTATCATTATTTTAGATGATAGCATCTTAATCTCTGTATTCCTTTCTTTTTCTAGGTAAGTGCTGTTTTATTTACTCCAGGGAGCATTGATTTGCCTGGTAAGTGTTCATTTTATTGTGGTACTCGGTGTTGCTGCAAAAATTGCCTGAAAGAACCACATGGCAAGCTGGAAAGCACACGTGGGCTTGAGACACGCTTTATATTGAAAATGCTGATGTGTGTGAAATCTTTTTTAGATGAATTTTTTTTTTCCCTCTGAGATCTTAGTTTGTAGTTCTATCATAACATACTTTGTTCTCAAGTTTGGAAAGGGGCCCAAGAGTTGATGAAGTGTTGATGAAAACTTGCCTTTCATGAGTTCTTTTTATGTGTGTTTCTTTCTTTTCCTTTCTTTCTGATCACTTCTTCCTGCCTTTATTAGAACTTTTTTTTTTTAAATACCCTACACTCAAATTTGGATAAACTGTAAAACTCCATGTAGAGACATTTTGCTTAAGTTTTTGCTACTCATGTTGTGTTGCTCCAGTCTTTTGGTATATTGTTACCAGGAACCTCATTAATCTACTGACTCCTCCTCTTCCAGAATGACAGTGACTTCATCTGTAGAGTATTAGATGGTCTGTTGGTATGCTGAGTGATGTGGTGATTAAGTCCTCCTTCACAGTAATGTTTTTATGAAGTTCCTAAAGCTAATATGTCTCTACCTTTTCTAGTCATACCGATATAGGCACCTTATGTAACGGATCTCCTCCTGTAGATTAGTGAATGAGAGTAGTTGTTTTTCTAGGTATTTGATCCCAAGATTTCTCCTTAAAAAAAATGATGGCAAGTAATCCAGAAGGGAAATGAATCACAGGGTATGGGGGAGTGGGGAAGTGGGGGGACAAGAGTCCTTTTATTTGTGAATCAAATTTCACAGTACAATATATACCATGTCTGATGACTTTATTTTCTTAGGAGAGTCAACTTCCACTTTTAGCTGAGAAAGAAAATGCTAGACCATATTGCCTTTTGCGTGGGATATAGAAATTAAGTCTCCCTGTGTCTAACATGTACTTGATTATCTTATTGGTTCTCGGTCCAGGTCATTGGTTTTGTTAGAAGTATGTGTTCTTTAAAAATTCTGGATCTGGTTCAGCTCTATTCTGTTATCTCCAACTTCACGTTTCCTATTCAAAACTTCACTTTCATGTTCATTAATTTATCTGAAATATATGTAGTTTGTTGCTTGAAGGGTCTTTTATTTAAACACTTAGATTTATCTTGGTTTTGGCTTTTGATAATCTGACCTTAAAATATGTTTTACTTGTGTTTATGTCTCTTTAATGGAACATGTTTGAAGAAGAGTCCCTGGAGGTCAATTAAATTGCTCTTGAACCATTCAAAAGACCCTAGATGTTGCTTAAAATAACCTGTATGAGATTTTGACCCCATGCTGTTTTCAGTCCTGCAATAGAATTTTTCTATTAAAGATTCTGGATTAAAAAGATCAGAAAACAGGAGACAGAAAGACGAGAGGGTGAAGAAGGTTAGATTTCAAACTTGCATAGGCTGTTCCCCAGACTTTGAAGCCTATCAGAGACCCACAGACATGTGAACCAAGATGTTGTTTGAACAGGTTGCCTAACAATGGGCTGAATAGGGAACCACATTTTAAATTGACAAAGTTAGCCTGTGCTGGGAGTTTTTTATTCTTTACCTTTTGACCTTTTTGTATGCTGTAAATGAAATATGGTGGCATAGGTTTGAAAAAGCCAGGGGCTACTTATTTATACCAGTCGTATGATGGAGAGAAAAGGCAAGAGTGAACAAATGCAGTGTGTTTAACTCTATCCCTTAACTCAGGCAGCAGTAAATAGAAAGACCCTTTGGTTCCAATCTGTAACCCCATTTTGGTATGAGAGCTTCTTTGTTATTTTTAAATTCTATTCACTTTATTCAGACAAGCCACCCAGAAAGGTCAAATCTGGAGAAGTGACTGAGTTTTACTTTCGCTATAAAGAGAACTTGAAAATACCTTTTTGGAGATAAAGTCTTGTTTTTAACTTAGGTTTTTATGATTTATATTGTGCTACTTCTATTGTGAACATCTTCTGCTTTGAAACTAGATGTGCTTGAGTTTCTTCCCATGAAAATGTCTAAAATATCATTATTTTTCTTATTAAAGAATGCCAATCTAGCCGTCTATCACCTATAATGATCATATTGAATTTCTACCGCAGGGTAAAAGGAACCATATGATTATATGAGCCGTAATTGCGTAGCATTCATTTCTATGTTGTTTGAAAATTATTTTGTGGTGCTGTTGGCAAAGAGATACTATGTTTGTTCAACATTATGTGTTTAGTTATACTAGGTACATTCTGCGATATAGTATTTATTACATAATCCAAGTATGACCAAATATATTATAGAATCGAACTGAGTTATGAAAGGTATTGCAATTCATCTCTTTGCCTTAGTGATTTATGTTAGTACTGTGCTGATAATGAGAAATATAATGTATCCTTGTCTTCATGAAGCTGTGCTCTCAGGGTGGGGCAGGTGGAAGGATACAAGACATATCAGCACCAAAAAGAAAAAAATAATAAAAAAATAACAGTGTGAAATGGAATAGGAAGCATAGTATAGAAAACAAGTGTCTTAGAAGAATGGGGGGCATTGAATGAGGAAAGCTGTGCAGAGAAAATGTAGTTTATTTTTCTAGGCCTGAGCAGATCTTTCAGAGCTCTTATCATACCAGGGAGGGGGAAATTTGGACTTGCTAATTAACATATCCCAATCTCTTCTGATTTTAACAGTTACAGTTAAGTCAGTGAAGTTCAAATCCCTACAGGTTCTGGCTCAGATCACCTCTGTTCTTTCCACCGCAGCCACCACCATCACTGGATGGCTGGATGCATGCAGGAGCTCGGGACATTGCCTCTTAGTATTGTGCTGGCTCCCATGTGTGCCCTGGCTGGGGTCCACTGAGTGGTGTCAATGTCTGTGCATGACTGTGAACTGTAGTTTTGTCTGTGCCCAGGCTCAGCCTGTCCTCCTGAGTTCTGGACAGCCCACAGTGGGTCCCTAGGTGGTATGATCACACCTTTGCCAGAGTGCAGGGACAATCTGTGCTGGAGAGTTCATAAGCAGCACCACCAACTGCCTTCTCTGCTTCCCAGACAGGACACGGTGGGACGTGGGGATATCTTCTAAAAGCAGATCAGTCAGCTCAAGTGTGTAAGGGGCCTCAGGTTCCTTCACTGCCCCCAACCATTTGGACTTCCTGAGTTATTCTCGGCACCCTTTGATATAGTCTACAACCCTAAACCCAAAGGTATAAAGGCCTCTTTGCCCTAAGCATTACTATCAGCCTCTAAAACATCTGGCTGCTGGGGCTTTGAAATAGAAAGGAAAGTTCAAGGTACTTTCCTGCTTCTCTTACCTCCACTTTCTCTCCTCGCAGTCCTTCTGGAATGGTGTTCTGCTTTTATTTTTTATTTTACATTGTATCCTAAGTTCTCTCAATTTCTGGAATATAGTCACTTCTAAGATCTAGTAGACAAAACCTGGCTATAATAAGCTAAATGAGAGCAAATAGGACTTTAAACAATTCTTCATCAATTTTGTCCTTCATAACTGCTGACTCAACTCAGAAATTCAAGGTCAAACTTTCTTCCCTACTTCCCTTCCTTGCTTCCTTTCTTTCATTTTACTAAACAGATCTACTGCTTTTTATACACTAGGCAGGTTGTGTCTTAGGCTCACTAGAGAGCAAACTATATGCAGAAATGCAAAAGAGGAAAGCCCTATGCGGCAGAATGTGTCTACCATATTGTGCCCCCTTTTAGGAGATCAGTGCAGGTTCAAGAGGACTATATGTTCGATCAACAAGGGAGACACTAGGTAGAGTTTATTATATTTGATGGCCTGTATTGAGGGCATCTAGAATGACTGAGGCTAGAATGAAGGTGAATTCAGATGATTGACCAAGGGGTTCATATAGTACCACATTCCCAAAGCGATTTTGGCAAACCTGCAGTCCAATAAACTGTTCTGAGAGATACAGAACAAAGGCCTATTTGGGGTTGCCACACACCATATGTTACCCTTGGAGATTCATAATGTGTATTAACATATTAATATTTCAGATTCCTCCTGCCATGTAGGAACATATGTAACACCATTTAACCCATGTGGGCCATATCCATGTAATACCTCTTAACAGTCCAGACAGATCACTTTAAGAACTGTTGCTAAGGTTCAGTGATAAGGCTGGGAAGAATTACCAATATATAGGAAGTAGAGTCTTAGGAACTTCATTCAATTTTTATTGAAGTCTTAATATATATAAGGCAGACTATGATGAATCAGTCCAAAAATAAGTGCCAAATCAATCCTTGAGGATGTAGAATTTCTGAAAATTACTGCCTTTCTGTTTAAGATATCAGATACTTACAGTCAGTTTGCTATATCATACAAGTAAAACAATCAGCTTTTGTTTAAAATATCAAGATAATCACAGAAGACATCACCAACCCTTCCTCAAAATAATTGTTTGTAGTAAATGTTCACTGTCTTTTGCTGAGTAGATTGATATATTAACAGTGATAAATAACAATTGTAATTGACATTTTAAATATACCATCAAGATATTCCAAAATATTGTTTCCTGGTAATATTGTTTAAGTCATTTTGGTGATCTCGGAAAGGATCTATATGAAATAACACTTAGAGGGGCCCTACATTTCATTTTATAATGAATTATCTCCCATTTTAATTGAAAATGTTACAACTTTTTATGTTAATCATGATAGAATGCCTCAGAGGACTTTTTTAATTATATTTTTATGGCTTGACCAATTTTATGTTTAATTTTTAATTTCTTTCTTCTTTCTTCATACAGTATTCCTCTTTTTAATATGCTTTTATCTTCACTGAGCATGCCAGCGTTATTCAGTGTATCCTACAGCTGATGTCTATAGTACTAAGGCTCAAGATCTCAAGCTCATTCAAGGGCATTTTATTTGTCAATAATCAGTTTGTCTCCTTTTTAAAAATAATTACATATCTTTAAGTCTCCGTAGAACATGGAAGGCCACGTAAATCTTTGCTTTATCAAAGGTTATTTATTCAACTACAACTTCTTTTTTTTTAAGATTTTATTTATTTATTTGACAGATGGAGATCACAAGCAGGCAGAGAGAGGCAGGCAGAGAGAGAGAGGAGGAAGCAGGCTCCCTGCTGAGCAGGACCCTGGGATCATGACCTGAGCTGAAGGCAGAGGCTTTAACCCACTGAGCCACCCAGATGCTCCAGCTACAACTTCTTTAGCTTATTTCTCCCTCCATTCCTCCCTTCCTTCCTTCCTTCTCCTCTCCCTTCCTTCCTACATTCCTTCCACCCTCCCTCCCTTTCTTTGGCCATTTCAGTAGCTTGGCAATCAGAAATCTTGTCAGCAAAAATAAGTGAAAATGAAAGTTGAAGATGAATGTTTGCAGGAACAAACTAAAAGGATTGTGATATGTCAGGGCTGACTGAAGAGGCCCTTTGAGAACATCCAGCCTGGTGCTGAGTTACAGATGAGCACAATAGAACCAGGTGTTAGGAAAGTCAAAGTATTTGTCCAAATTCACCTTATCTTTTGGCTCCAGATCAAGTTCTCTTACTGTAGTAAGAAGAGTTTTAAAGAAATTTGAAATCATGCATTTGAAAAAGCTTTGGGAATAATTTATGGTAAAATTCCAATTCTGCTTATTTTTGTTGGTGTTAAAATCAGCTAAAATGTATAGCATAAGTACATCTACTATGCCCAGTACCAGAACCTTCCTTCATTTAGCTAACATAATATGTCATAGGTAAACATGCTATTTGAGATGGAAATATTTACATATTTTTACATATATAATGTCTAAAATTCCCCAGATATGGGTCATAATATATGCCATGTGTATTTACCTATGACACAAATATGTCTTTGATTTTAAGTGCCATACATCTTCTTAGTTGACATGCCAAAGAATGGAACTATTGTCATGATGAAGTTTGGATTTCCTACTGCAATGAATTCTTTTCATTTGCTAGAAAAGTTGGAATTATCTAAATTCTTATCATAGAAAAGCCTAAAATAAAACCTAATTTTATTTTTGTAGATAAATCATTTTGGACCTTTCACAGGGAAAAAACCAAAAAAACACTTCACATCAGCTTGTGACAGTTAGTTAAGCTGTTAGGTTAAGCCAAAGAGATATCTCAGGATGGATCATAGTACATCTTTATATCAACATAACTTACACTGTACTGTGAAAGTATGCATGTGGTCAATTATTGCTTCCTTTTCTATCCACTGAAGTATTTTTATTCAATACATAAAGTCATTGTCTTATCTCCTTATGCTTTCAGTTTGAATTGTATTGAATTGCATTTGGCAAGTGAAGTATTCTGTACCTTTACAATTAAATTTAGAAAAGGAAGTTTAAAAGTGATCAAAGTCCATTTGTAGATATCAGATCGAAAACAACAATTTAATAATGAGACATTTGATACCATCTTCATTTCAGATATAGTCACCATTTGAGGGGTTAGCTATGGGTTTATCCATTTATGGAGAAAATTTTATGAAATCCCAGAATTTAATAGAACTCTTAATGGCAAATTCTGTAACTCTATATAACACTGACTGAACTGATAGGGACTGAAAAATATTGCAAACAGAATGTTACAACTCCAGAATGCCCAATTTTAGTAATGACATTTAATTCCCCTTGTTTGAAATTAACAAAGAGTAAGTTAGAGGTGACTTTATCTTGTTAAATTATAGGCCTTAAATTTAATTGCAATTCACCCGAGAGCACTTAACTGAAGTATTTACCTGCATTAATTTACACTATTCACACCTCAGCTATAATGGATTAAAAGTCCACATTTTTTATATAAAAACAATTAAGTCATCTCTAAACATTTTATTACGTGCAGATAATATTTCAAGGCAATTGTATATCTCATTTTGTTGCCTCAATAAACTGGAAAGCCTAATGTTTTTGTTTAATATAAAAATTAAGGTTTCAGAATCACTACAGTGATTGTTTCCTATGGAAGAATGTATTGCTTCATAGATTTTAAATTGCTCAAGGGTACAAAGAAATATTAAAAAATAATTCCATAGATCATAACAAAGCCAATGTTTTATATTGTTTTTTGCAAAATTCAAAATTAATTTGAGTAGCTAAGTCTATTAACATTAAAGAGTAAATCTATTTAAGTGAAAAATTATTTTCATATGTAAGCTTCTTTATGAAACAATTTTATGAAGAATATTAATGGAAATTTTTTTCTTACATATTGAATCATTTACCTTATTTGGTGTGTTTCCTTGGAAAGCAAATATATTTTCCTTATTATGTCCCTCCTAGGAGATATTAAAAAGTCATGTATAATATTTTTGTTTTACAATCAGTGATCTAGCATTTGTACAGTTATTTCTCAGAATTTCATTCTGGATGCATCTATACCACTGAAAAGATTCTCCTTGTCCTTTCGAGGACAAGATACTCTTTAAATAAGCTGACAGTACAAGTAACAAAGCACCACCCACTTCTACAGTTGAACGTATTTAATTTTGCAACCAACCACAACTCCTCCAATTTCTACAATCCAGTGTCATCCCTACCTAACAGCATTGTTGGTGGACGGGGAATTTGTCTTTACCCACCCCCAGCCTCCTCTCCTTTCTTAACTATATTACAAGGAGAGTCAACTGCATTTAATGTTCGAAATGCAAAGCTATCAAGTTACCAAGTTACCTGCCATTGGTTTTGGCACCTAATCAGTTACTGAGTGCCACCATCGAGCAGTTTACAGATAATATTGTTATTCATGTTTTAATCCAGAAGGAAAATATGAGGGCACCTGGGTGGCTCAGTGGGTTAAAGCCTCTGCCTTCTGATCAGGTCATGATCTCAGGTCCTAGGATCAAGCCCTGCATCAGGCTCTCTGCTCAGTGGGGAGCCTGCTTCCTCTTCTCTCTCTGCCTGTCTCTCTGCCTGCTTGTGATCTCTCTCAAATAAATAAGTAAAATCTTAAAAAAAAAAAAAAAAGGAAAATATGTGCTTTCCCCCATCATTGAGAGGTAAGGAAAACTTCAACTAAAAATCCATGTAGACACACTTCACTTAAAATGGAAGGACTCATGGATGGTTGCTGTTGTATTTGAGAATTTACTGGTTTGATTTTAGAAATTCTTTTACAATGTAAAATTCAGAAGTATTACTCCTTTTTCTTCAGAATTTTAGAGAAGAGCTGAAGCCCACATGAATGGTAGGAGAAGACCTGTAGCTTGCCCTCCAGCTTCTCCCTTCTCTTTCCATCTACCACTCAATAGACTGGAGCATTCTTTGGCTGTCCTGAAATGGGAAAATGCCTGAGTCCATTTATCGGACTCTCCAGCACAGCTTCTTTTTTTTCTGTTACCCATAAGTGACTAGGGATGTCTGAGGCACTTTGCTTGTTCCAGATTGAAGGGAGATTTGACAATCCTTGAACTCCACACTGGTATCTTTGTGAGTTTCCAACAAAAACAAAGCAGACTTTTTCCCTAGAGTTTAAATTGGAAAGGTTTCTCCTGTCTGTGCCCTTCTGTGCACACTTCGTGTCTTTGTGGAAGAACTGAGGGAAGAGGGCCAAGTTTTTCTTTAATTCTTTCTGCTACAATACAAGCTCATTCACAAAGCATGCCCTACTCTTTCTTAGTTTCCAAGGGCAAAGCATGGGGACTTGTTCCAAATCAGGGGCCACATGATTGTGCTTTCAGGCATCGCTGCCACTCTGCTACTGTCCCAGGGAACAGCAGATTTAATCTAATTGAATTCTACTGCAGTGATTTATTTACATTTTGCTCAAGGAATATTCCCACTGCTAAAGTTTAGCGTTTGAAATGAACTATGAATAGTGCTGTGTATGATGAATACTGAGAAGGACACGAGGTCTTAGAACATGTAAGCATTGAATGTTCAATAATTGTTTCATAGAATTAAGCATATTAAATATACTTAAAGTGTATAATGTGTATATTATATATATGTAAAATATACTAAATTAAGTATATAAAATAAAATATACATTAAATATACTTAAAATATACTAAAAATAAAACAGATTTATACTGTTTGATGACTATAGTTCATCTAGCAATAAAAACAACTCTGTTGCCGGGACTTCACCCTGTGGGTAGCTGCCTGAGCACCGACAGAAGTCTCAGAAACAACCCAGGTTACATTCAAATCTGTGAGCCTTCTCTAGCCCCAGGACAAAAAAACAGAGCTTAATCTCTAATGGGCAGTCATGCCAAAACTATCCAGCATTCACATTAACTTACTTATTGAAGAGCTCGGTGCTAAGCCATGTCCTTTAGGGGAAAAGTCCATAATACACTAGATAAATAAACCATTTAATTAAGAATTAAATTAGAGTGGCTGCAGTTATGACTTATAAAGTTATAAAATCTATATGAAATGTAAAAGAATTCATCTAAATCCAATTAAGGTGTTGAATTATATGAAGATGCCAATATTCAGCTTTTTTTTTGATGTGCAAAAACAGAGATTTCATGCAGCTAATCTAATAATCAGCAGATGTACTGTCTAGTACCATCCAGTTGAATTTTCACTTAGTGTGGTAACCACTGTTTAAATCCTAAAGCGTAATGACTGTCAAACTATGATTTAATTAATAGTGATTATACATATTCTTTATATTTCTTTCTTCTTGGAGGAAAATATGGCATCAGAACATTGTTGTCAATGTCAAACTTGGTTATAATTATGTCCCAGTCTCAAATCCCTACATCTTAAGTCCTAGTCTAATATTACCAGAAGACAAAAACAGAGTGATAATTTGTAATTCTCTGCAGCCTTTGTAAAATAAAGTTCTGATAGATAGATTGATGGATGAATGAATGGATAGATAAATACAGGGCTAGTCTAGACTCTAGGAATAATCTAAGAGGAAAAGAAATGCCTTCTGGATTTTATCTATTTTACAAATATCTCTTTGAATAAACCACAACATAAAAATGTGACCCCAATATTTGAAACTGAAATAATTGCCTTTGTTGAAGGATAAGAATGAAGTGTCCCTAATTATTAGCTCTCAGATTCCCTCTCAGTGCCTGAGGCAGAAGCAGCTCTGGTTTTGAGCAGGTAAAACTCCTGTTTTACTGTCGGAAAAATTTTAGTGATGTTGCAAAACATTTTACCAGTGAATCTGTCATTCAGGCTATAGTACTTGAAAGCAAAAGTGGTTTCAATATATCCATTTCTGAGATAAGGTATGCATGACAAAATAATAGCAGGGTCATGCAGCCACTTGAGATAAAGAAATATGCTCATAAAGAGAAACTATGGGAATGATTTTTTAAATAATTGAAGAGATTGCCATTTTCTGGAAATAGTAGATATGTGTACAAATCGAATCACCTGACCATCTAATTCTTCATTATGGCTCCGTCCAATTTCTTGATAGAATTATACCTACATTACCACCAGCTGCCTTTTCTTGGTCTTAAGTATAATTCCATTTAGGGACTCTGTTATTACATCCAAACAGAATAAAAATCTAGTTCTGTAGTTCAAGAGTTTTCACAATTGGGTGCTCTTTGATTGTGCATTGTGTGAACCACTCATCTGACTAATCCCTGATTCATCTTTATCACCTAGTCTTATTTTAGTATCCTTGAAAAGCACCTGCCTGGAAGTGCCTGGAACAACATTTCCAGTTGCATGAGCAGTGCATTACTAGGGCTGTGAGCAGAGAATGACATAACCGGGAAGCGTCTTTTACAATGAAGACAACTGATGGGAGCTCTTTCTGCTTTACCTTCTTCCCTTGTCTCACCTGCTTATAATGTTTAGGTGCACTTCTCAGGTATGAACTCTCTATAGGAATACCTATACCACCGCTATATTTCTGTTCCTATCCCAACACTGCAGGAATTCAGTAGATACAGCAAATAAAAAGCAAATGAATCAAAGAATGAATGTATTCAGACTCTCCATCAGATAAGTTTCCTAAGAATAGGCAATATATAATTAAGCGTCTTTATTATCTTTTCATGGTGACACATAAAAGAAGTAAAATGTATTCCCAAATTTAAGGCACTTGAAATATTTTAGCTGCTTTTTGTTGTTTATTTGTTTCTTTTTTTGGATTCCACCTATATGTGAAAGGAGGCAGGAGGTACAGACTTCCAGTTATGGAATGAATAAGTCACAGAAATAAAAGATACAACATAAAGAACATAGTCAGAAATGTTGTAATAGTGTTATATGGTGACAGACGGTAGCCACATTTGGGGTGTGCATAGCATAACCTTCAGAGCTGTTGAATCACTATCTTGTACACATGAAATGAATGCAACATCATGTGTCACTATACTCAAATTAGAAGAAAACATTAAAAAAGAAAGCATACCAGTTGGACCACTTACTCTCAGTGCTAACTGAATATACGAACTTATTGAATTCATTCATATGAATCAGACAACTCCCTAACATTTGCACAAGTCACTCCTCTACTCTCTATACAATCTGGCTAGTTGCTGATGAGTACCTAAGTGGACCTATTCAGCAGATCAAGAGCTAGTAAAAGAAGAATTCGGTCCAGTTTCAATTCACAAGAGGCCATCAAAGGGAAATGGACTGATTCTCATTTTAATTTTCTGTAACAATAAAATTAAGATTTTCAAACTAAAAAAAAATATATATATACATACATATATATGTTAGATGTCTTGATTTTTTCAATAAAGTTTTTGCCAGTGCATTTTTCTGCTCCACTTTTGCTTAGGTAAAACACCCAGATATCACAAACGTGTTACAGTTCTTCCAAGGAGTTAATAACTCCACTCTAAGAAAACACCATCAAAACGGGTTTAGAATGAGTAAAGTGCCTTAAAATGTTTGGGGGATGTTTACTTATAATTTGTTATTTTGGGGACTGTCAAGACAGCTTTTATGAATGGGAAATAATTGTTATTTACAGCCTTATTTGTCTTTGATGGAAGCTTGTGTGCTGCCAAGTTTTCCCAAGGTTTGAAAAGGAAAAAAAGATTCACTTTCCCCCTTTTTTTAGAACAGTGGTTTGTTGAATCTGATATAAAGCAAAAAAAGATTTTCTTTCTGTTATATTAATAAGAAGAAAAGAATGGAAGACAGAACATAGACTGTGCTCATGTCAAGTAGAATGAAGCACCAATTACGCCATCATTAAGTTCTTTTGTATGACATAGGTTGCCAATGTGAACAACTCAATGCTGGAAGTAGAACTTTTAACCTAAATTATTTGGTATTTCCGTTGACAGTCTTTGTTCTGGATTAAATCTCAGATTTAACAAAAAAGGAAAACATAGGTATTCAACAAAGACTTTGATCAGAAATTTGAGAAAATTGTTTCTATTCATATGGGTAGGTCTACTATGCCCAATTGACAAGTGTGACCTCTGAACTACTCATTACTATCAACTTCCTCTTGCCACTGAACTTGGCTTCTTCCCCACATAGTTTGAAGATCTATCCACCCAAGGATAGCTTTAGTGGCATAGGTAACTCCCTTGCTCTGAGACAGCACACAAGAAGTTGCCTCTCTGCCCTACAAAAATTCAACTAAAAGCTCCAGGTAAAACCTTAATTAAAATGCTATGGAAACAAATGCATTATGCAGCAGGCCTTCCTACTTGCCAAACTTTCTCTGCTGAACCACCAGAGACAGAGAATTCTGGAGGCAATGGGCTTTTTCTATGAGAAATACCCAGCTGCTAGCAGCACACTTTCTTGGCCATAGTGAGAAACTTGGGAGGGAATGCATATTTCCTGTATACGTATAGTTGCTGAACTATGACTGCCTCATGGATCAGGACTCTCTTGTAGAATTTCACATGAAATATGCTCCCAGGATGAAGGCCATGAGACAGAGCTGAAGTTTTAAATCTCCAGTCTGGGGTCTCATTTTGAGAAGTCAAGCTAGGCAATGTGCTTGGTTCATTGCCATGTCTAAAGTATATCCAGATTTCTGATCTTTTTTCTCTTCCTTTTGGCATTACACAAGCCTAACCAACCAACATAGAGGATTCTACATGTCACACTGTCATCTGGAAGTTTGAATAAAAAAACAACCCGCACTTTTCTTCTGCTACTGTGGACATGTCATTTGTTGATTCACTGTCATTGGCCAGGCACCTAGTTTGTACTCCGTAAATACAGTTGAGTAAAAGAATGCACAATCACGATGTGGGTGCTACTGTTCCTTATAACTAATGAAGAAATCACAGCTTAAAGAAGTTAAGTAACAGACCTAAGGTCATGCAACTCTTAAGTGACATAGATCAGATTTCCAGCCCAGGCAATATGACAACAGAGCCTGTCTTCTTAAGCAGTAGATGCTATCCTCTTTACAGAAGACCTTGATGTTCTCTGAGTTAAACCAATTGAGGTTCCATTCACTTCCAATTTTCAATGAGTCCCAGAGTCTGAGTATGAGTCATCTGATTGTTTTAAAAAAATATTTGCTGAGGGGCACCTGGGTTTCTCAGTGAGTTGTGTGTCTGCCTTCAGCTCAGGTCATAATCCCAGCGTCCAAGAATGAGTCCTGCAGTGGGCTCCCTACTCAATAGGGAGCCTGCTCCTCCCTCTCCTACTCTCCCTCCTTGTGTTCCCTCTCTGTCTGTCAAATAAATAAATAAAATATAAAAAAAAAAAAAAAGGTTTGCTGAGAATCATTAAAACCACAACATCATGTGTAAACCAAGTATGTCAGGGTAATGTGTCAAGACATAGAGATGAAAAAGATGTTCATACAGGGTCCCTGAAAGAAAATTTTAATGAAATTTTGAAACTTCATATAAATAAAGTGAAATCTTATACTCATATTTCATTTTAGTTCTTTAATTTAGTCTTTATTTTTTCAACCTAAGAAGTGAGTTTCCAGAGATGGTTGAAAAGAAAACACATACAACCACATCTTTGTTACCTGAATTGTATTTTATTCTCAACAAATATGGCTTCATCATTACTAATTTAATGTTTTTAATCAAATGTTTGAGGGCTTTACAACCCTTGGTTTACTCCTAATTCTTTACACATGGAGCATTGTAACATTTGAAGATCTAACAGTTCTAACTACATCTTTTTTTTTCCCTGATGTGTTTTTGAGGAGATACAAACCAAGAGTTAATCTGGGAGCAGGACTATGAGAAAACTGAATGAAGATGATGTTCACAGTGGGCATCTTCCTTGAATTTACAATCAGAGACCCCTACAGTTGGAAGGAAGCTTTGGCATCTCTTGGCTTTAAAGAGATTTTAATGGTTTTAAAACAGATTTTTTAAAAAGATACTTATTCCACCCATTTTTATCCCAAAGACACAGTATGCAGAGCCCTTACATCAAACAAACGAATGGGTAAAACCCCAAACAGCTTAACAACAAATAGAAGCAGAGCTGTTACAGTTAAGTCAGAGCTGGAGGTATGGAGTCCTCCTGATGCTACTGAGCAGCCTTCACCATCCTCCCCCACACATCACCGGAGGTACTTTTGTGGCCCCTCCTCCAATGCTGCAGAACACAACGTGGAAACCTCTGATCTTGTTCATTGCCCTCTCTCTCCCATGGAAGAATCCAGCCACTGCTTGAATTGTAAGCGACAAGGACCCCACTGCTTCACAGGCATCCTTCTGTATTTGTGAACATACAGCGTATTAGAAAGGAATTCCACAAATCAGTGCACTTTGTCCCTCCAACTTCAATTCATTGGCTATTGTCTCTGTCTTGGGAACTCTAAATCTCTCTTCCGCACCACAGCACTTCAGTTTTGTAAAGATAGGTATAATGACTTCTTTTTCTCAGTCTAAGTGTTCCTACTTATTTGCATCTCTCCAGAAATGACGTGGTCTCCATTGCTTATATCTGGAATTGCTCCAGATCATTCTGGATGTACTCTTCCAGGGATGGACTAGCCAGAGATGAATATAGAGGGCCTGCCTTGTCCAATGCTCTCAAGGCTTGACTCTCACTAATGAAACTTAAGACTGTACTTTTTCGGCAGTGCAAGTTCACTGTTGGCACAAAGTAAGCTTGCAATCAACAGAAATGAGATCTTTGCCATATGAACTCAGGATTTTCTAGTTAGCTCAAACATCCAACAGTTTCTGTGTTGAAATGAATTTATAGAATATTTGGAGAATAGTTATCTACATACACCATATTGCTGTTATTGAGGATTATCCACAATTTGGAATCCTGGAGGACTAAAATAAATTGATGAGTAACATATTTTTTAATACAATAAAGATAAGAAAACTGAGGCTTGGAGACATTGATTGATGAGCAAATGTTTGCCCAGCCAATTAAACCTGTGTGACTGGATGCTGCAATTGGCCTGGAACAGTCACAGTTTATGCCAGCTGTCCTAGTGACATAGTTAGTGAAACCTTTTTCCAGAAAGAAAGAAATATCTAGGTTTGGAAAATTACTTATATTTTCAAAGATTTATTTGAGAGAAAGAGAGCACGAATAAGGGGAGGGGAAGCGAGGGAGGTAAGCAGACTCCCCACTGAATGGGGAGCCTGATGTAAGGCTTGATCTCACAACTCTGAGGTCATGACCTGAGCTGAAGTCAAGCAGCAGACACTCAACTGACTGTGCCACGCAGGCACCCCTAGGTTTGGAAAATACTTTTAAATGATTGCCTTCAATAAGGGCTCTTTCTCCTAAATTGCACTGACTGTTTCTTACACTAACTCTGTCCCCCATTGTATCTGCATGTGATAGTGATATAGGACATTCAAGAACTGGGATTACACAGATTTTATTCACAGATTCTGGCATCAGAAAACAGTCCCAATCCAAACAAATGTGTCTTGGATGGCTTTCACTGCTGACATGTCTCAACAAAAACATCCCTCTATGTACAACCCTGAGTAGACAAAACGCATCTAACCAATCAGATTATGAAAGGAGGGTCTAACAATATTTTTTATGGTCCTAGAAGATATTTTCAGTCACGGTAAAGTCAATGTTTAAGAAGCCAGATTTAGGGGCGCCTGGGTGGCTCAGTGGGTTAAACCTCTGCCTTCGGCTCAGGTCATGGTCCCAGGGTCCTAGAATCAAGCCCCACATCGGGCTCTCTGCTCCACAGGGAGCCTGGTTCCTCCTCTCTCTGCCTGCCTCTCTGCCTATTACTTGTGATCTCTGTCTGTCAAATAAATAAATAAAATCTTTAAAAAAAAAAAAGAAGAAGAAGAAGAAGAAGAAGCCAGATTTAGATAACTCTAATTCTTCCCTTATGTGAAAATGGACAAGTTGAATGCTCTGCAAATTATGGGAAATTAGTTTAAAAGTAGGAAAATAGGGTTGTTCCAACTTCTCTCCATTCTCAACTATAAGCAAAATATATAGGGTATTTTAGGAAGTATATTGAAGGCCGTATTTAGGATTCATAAGCGATTATAGTGTACATGTATGGGAAGTGAGATAAAGTCTTATTCTCTCATTCATAAGTTCTTAGAGACACACACTTTGTTAACTGCTAGAACATAGTTACTCGAAGCTGTTAAAATATGCAGCAGTCCATAAAACACTTCAAAGATTATTTTCTGTGTTTTGTGAAAAAGACTTTTGTGCTTTTATTGCTTCTCTTAGATGGCCATTGTGGTTTGAGCAAGAAATAATATGTTGGTACATAAATACTATAGTGTTGTAATCAAGAAGTTTGAAAAGATAGTGACAATAATAAATGTAAACTATTAATGTTATTGTTTGGGGCATCCGTCAAGTTGTATTAGACCTCAGATTTCCTTCATGAGAACATTTGAGCACTCATCAATCATGTATCCTTCCCAAAGGCAACCAATCATCATGGCTGTTTTTCCTTTAGGACAATACCAAGCTTAAAGATTTTAAGTCTAGCCAGTGACAGTAAAACTAAGTGCTCTCAGTAGAGCCTTTTTTCTTTTTTTTTTTTTTTTTTTTTTCCTTTTTGGTAGGTGCACTAAAAATAGTCACCAAACAATTGACTTTGATTTGACAGCTTCCAAAGTGTCATTAAAAAGATTTTTCCCAATCTCTTTTTATATTCCTCATGATAAAAAGAACTTATTGTGACTTATGTGTAGATTTCATATGGAGTTCTCCCTGAGAGTTTCAAAAAAAATTTTTTTTACATATTTATGTGAGTGAATATGTGTGTGTCTCTGTGTGTCTCTTTTGTTCCTGATGATAAAATTACACTTTATTCAGAAAAATAGAAGGTATCTTATCAAGACAATGTAACTAACTCCTTGACCCCATGCAGATATTTTTTAAGACATTTGAGGCCTGCATCTTATGCGGATATATAGAAGGCTAAACCTTAGAGAAGTGCTTTGTCTCACATCTTCTAAACACAAATAATTCTATACATTATAGATACAAAAAGGTATGTATCTTATAAACACAGAGCTTCTTACCTAATAGAGATGCATAGGTCTACCCTTTGCAGACACATAATGGCTTACATTTCTTCAGACTCTTAGAAGCCTATACTATATAGATACATATAAGCCTATAAGGCCTATAAGACCTTAGAGACATGTATGGGACTTTACCTCATATACATATATAGGCCCTGTATAGTGTAGAAACACCCATAGACCTATAGCTTATAGACACACAGAGGCCTGTATCTTTTAGAAAGTGACTAAAAATTCCATAATTAACATTTTAAAGGCCACACAGTTGAGATGTCCTAATAATCACAGAATTTTCAAACTTTAGGGTTTATTATCCTGGGCTCTTTCTTCCTTATGAACATTTGATGAACAAGGACACTGAGACTCTAGATATTTGTGCTACACTCACAGATTTGATCCACAGACACAAGACTCAAAAGTATTCTGATTTCAGGCCATTCTGTATTCTCTTAGTGCATAACCATAGCTATATACTACATATTAAGAGAGGTTTTTCAACCCAGACCCTCTTGAGATGTGTACTCTGTGTTCATAGACTATTGATTCAGGTTCATTGATCCTATTTACTTCAGCAATTCAGGCTCCAAATTTAGCACATAATATTTGTGCAGTCTTTTTGTTAAATCTCCCTCACGATATGTTCCCTTACATGCAAATATCTAAAAATCCCACTAAAGTTAAAAAAATAAATGAAGTCTCTTAAGATATCATAAAAACTTCTGATATTTTTGCAGTTAAAATATTTCATTTAAAATATCACCAAGACAGGTAGGTTACTGTCAACTCGTAATTTATTTAAATTGCCATTGGCTTCATTTCCATTTCTGTAGTCCTTAGCTTAGCATTCCAGAGACAGAAAGTGAATCTGAGTTCAGAAAATGCGATATATTTATTTGAAAATGTGTGTTAAGTCTTGTTAGGCCTGTAAGTAACAATGGATTTCAAAAAATTAAAAATAAATACAGATACCTCCTGTTAAGCTGGATACCTTCTCTTCAGAATGAGAAGATGAACATTTTTAGAAAGGCTGTCACAGATATTGGAAACTGCCAAGCAAGCTAGTGCAGGCTGAGTCTAGTAGGGAGTATTGATTCAGATGTCATAATTAAATGAGCCTGAGACTGAGCTCAGATAGAAACTGTTTGGAAAGATGGATAAAGAGTCAGGAAGAGATACGAGTTAGAGTCTCTTCTCCTAATAGTACTTGTCAGAATTTCAAGGGTGAGAGGGTCTATGAATTGGAACAAGAACAGTGTGGGCGGGGTGGAGTTTGGCACCTTATCAATTCTCTCCTTTCTAAGAGAGCATGTGTCTGACATCTGTGATTTATTTCCGATCTACCAGTCTGGTGAGCATGAGTCTTGAGTTTGCTGCCAAATTACTGTACTCGTCTACATGCTAAAAGGCTGCTGTCACATTTAAGACTGTCAGAAATTCACATCCTTCCCATGGGTGATCCCAGAGAACACATATAATAGAGACTTACTTTTGCTTACGGAGAGCCATGTGTGGGAATTTTGTTGTTGCAAATCAATTAATATTAGACCAACTTCGCTTTCCCCTCTCAACTTCTGCCTATATGGTTAAAAAAGTATTATAGCCATGTGAATAGAGATATAAAAAGTACAAACAAATTCTCCTATAATCTCATCATCCTAATACTAGTGTTAACCTTTGCAGTCTCTGTCTGTATGTGTTCTGTAATATAGACACTTACTCGTAGAAAAAATTTTCTGGGGGCACCTGGATGGTTCAGTCTTTAGGCATCCAACTCTTGATTTCAGCTCCGGTCATGGTCTCAGGGTTGTGAGATTAAGCACCCGCAGTGTCAGGCTCTGGGTTGGGCATGGAGCCGATTTAAGATTCTCTCTCCCTCTCCAACAGATTGCTCTTTCTCTCTCTCTAAAGAAGAGAGAGGGGGAGAAAAAGAGGGAGAGAAAGAGTGAGGAAGGAAGAAAGAAAAGAGAAGGGGAAAGGAAAAGGGAAGAGGAAGGGAAGAAAAGGAATTTTCTGATTATCAGCAATTTATTCCCATAAGGGGATATGTATCCCCTCCAAAGTGGGAGGAGGATATAATCTTGGTTGAATGTGAAAAAGGAGGAGCAATCTAAAAACCATGACATAAAAGTGGGATGGAAATGAATTAAATTGCAATGACCCCAAAAAGGAAACATTTCCCTTATCTGTCATATAGGTGTTCTTCTTCACCAGCCAACTTTATGCAGCTTAGGCTCTCTCATCTTCGTATCCTTACCCTGAAGAGAGAGAGGCAGGTGATCTAAGTACAGAGGGAATCAGTGATAGTCAATATTTTTCTCTAAATACCACCTCCTCCTAAGCCTGTGGCAAGGAAAGATATCATTTAGAGTTGACACAGCAGTTCCTCTGGCCATTTGAATCATGACCTTCAAACCCAGGAGCTGGCCCAGATCTATATAGGATTTATCAAAAAGACCTTAATATTGAAAAATGGCAGTGCTCACCAATCATTCCTTCACCATCTCCCTCCTCCTCTTTATCCTCATTATTAGAACCATAATTATTTTAAGCCACTCAGTTGCTTCAGGAGCTGTAAGATGCCCCTGGTGATAATTCTGCACGGCACGTATTCATTTGGCCTAACCTTTCCCCCAAAGGAAATTCACAAATGTCTTTTATTCTCTAGGGATTTTACACTAAAAGGCGTTTGTAATCTATTTTCTAACCTAAGAGTTGTAAAAAAAAAAACAAAACAAAGTTTTATTTATTGAAAAGTTGACTTCTCGCCCACTTAGAGTACATAGGAAACGAATTCTGAATGATTACAAATATTGTAGGAATTGTTTTACGGGTGTTGGGAAGTGCTTACGTTCTTTTCAGAACTCGAAAACCCGAAAGACCCTTTGTCATTCCACTGCCCAATACCCTAGTCCCACAAAAAGAGAAGAGGAGGTTCAGGAAGATTAAGTTTATTGGCACAAAACCGGAGAAGCCTATAGTCCAGCAGAGGCTTTTCTAGATCACCGATTTACCTCTTGCTTACTCCTTGGGAGTCCTTGAGCAATGCACCCAGGTCCTCCCCATACCTTGGTTTTTGCAGCTCTGTGTTCAGAGGGAAGATACCTAAATCTCCAGTTGTAAGGATTAAGTGAGATCATATTGGCAAAATGCTTAGCAGCATTCCTAGCACATTTTGGTTCCTGGGTGCTGCTCTTTCATGGACAGAAATGAACCTTCAGGTTGGGATTGAAGGTAGTAATGGTAACGGAATTACCATCATTCTTATGCCACAAAGAGAATATCCGTCTCCAAGACCCCATCTCTTCTCTTGCTGCACATTTCTTGATCTGAGGGAAAGGGGAGTCTTTTTATAAAGAGCACCACCTTGAAGAGAGGCTTTTTCCTCTAGCAGTTGGACTTTCATTCCCGGGTCTAGAGATGAGGAAAGTGTGTTGTGCATTTAGACAATCCCTGCTGAAAAGTGCTGCCAGAAATAAACAAGCTGTCAGGAGCAAATGATTCATTTCTCATCTACTCAGATGACATCTGGTTTAAGTGTGATGAATACATGCTTGTTTAAATCATATGGTGACGGTGATGCTATCTGACAGACATGTTTGCAAATATTTTGGGAATCCCCTAAGTGCTTGCTACCAAAAGAGTGAGCTTATTTAAAAGGAGAAAAAGGCATAAACTTCAGTCTATCAAACCAACGCTTGCTTCAACCTCCTAAGGCTATGAGATTTGCAGCTACACCTGCCACACTGTTTGAAGATTAAAAAGTGGCTATTTTGACATTAAATGTGGATGCCACTAGCAACATGCTGATGTGTAATGAGTGCTCAGTGGTCATTTGGACATTCAGGAAACAGCCTGTGAATAAAATAAATGTCAAGCGTACCGATGTGTTTGAATGGACTTGAGTACTTTCCATGGTTTAGTTACTGTTTTCATTTACCTTTGCAGCTATTCATTTAATAGTGTTTAGTGGGTTGTATTACCCCAGACTCAGAAGAGCATAGAAGGAAATGAAGATATGCTCCTGCCAGGGGACTTCCCGTGCCACTAGGGAAATAATCAGTCTTAGCCTAATGCTTGACTATTCAGATTCATAATGGAAGGACAGCATGGCCTGCAAAGTCTCTGTGTGCTGGGTATTATCAGTCATTCTGGATTGTTTTTGCCAAGCCAATTGCTTACCGTCTTAAATAACCTGAGAATTAACAGTATTTAACTGAAATATATTGATAGTCATTAATATGGAGCGGATTTAAATTATATACAGAAATTCTAAATTATCTGAATATCGACAATAAGGCTTATGCATAATGCATGGAATTGCTCAGTGAGTGAGGAATAAACATTTACATGGAGAAAATCATGTGAAACATGTGTCAAAGCATAAAGAATGCATGCTTGATATATCGCCCATTTAATAATATTTTTATGCAAAGAAGAGAGAACAAATGTCTTTTTTGATGCATGACATCAATAGCTACTGTTTGGATAGCACATTGCAGTTCTTGAAGTACTTTCCATGAGTTATATCATGTGAGATAATAATCTTACTTTAATCTAGGTAATTCATTATATTTTTCAATAATATAATTGACATTTCAAATATACAGTTGTTTTCCTGGAGCATCAATAAACAAAACCAATTTTATGAACTATTTATATAAAGTCAGCCTCAAATATTTCAAAATAATTGATTTTTACATATTAAGTCCATCATCTCCATCGTTATGTTTTCAAGTTCTTCATTTCTAATTTATATTCAGAAAGATAAAGAGGTTTATCAATAGCGTTACAGCAAGCATTTTATGGTGTGTCCAAAAAATGCTGGTTTATATTTATCATAAATTACAAGTTTTTGAGGCATGTCCTGAAGAATTAATGGCACTAGAGTAAGCATACAGAGAGGAGAAGTCATCTCTGCCCCCTGAGAATGAGCTTCAGTTATTGGTGATCTCAGATTTGAAGAGAGTCTTTGTGTACCTTCACCAGACTAGATTTTGTGAAAATAAGAAAAGCAGAAAAATACATGTAAATACATATGTGTATATACATATGTGTGTGAAAAGATGTTTATATTCATATGTATGTATATGAGTTTACAAAATAGAAGAGGTACCTTAAGCTAATGAATACTTAGCTTGAGAACTGTGTACATAATGGGGTAGATGAAAATGATCTTTTGTTTTTTATTCCTTATACTATTGTATTATTTCAATTGTTTGCAACGATAATGTCTTCATTGATTACTTATGTGAAAATAGAAAGATAGGTAGGTAGGTAGGTAGGTAAACAGATAGCAAGAAGGCCTAAGTGCACAATGATACCCAGAATAAAAAATGGGGATGTCTGGGTGGCTCAGTCATTTAAGTGTCTGCCTTTGGCTCAGGTCATGATCCCAGGGTCCTGGGATAGAGTCCTGCATTGGGCTCCCTGCTCAGTGGGGATCCTGCTTTTCCCTCTGCCTCGAGCTCCTTCTGCTTGTGCTTTCTCTCTCAAATAAATAAATAAAATCATTAAAAAAAAAAAAAAAAGGTGTAAAAAGTGTCCTGGCCTGGTCATCTCTTTCTTTTTTGCTTGTTGTGTTATAAAGGAACTTTGTGTTTTTCTCTCAAGCAGGTGTGGTACTGAGCATCTCAGGCTGAATTATGACTCTCTTTGGCTTTCTCACATCTGATATACGTTTGTCCATGGTGTGTTGTTACCTGCTGAACATCTGGCTTTCAAGGGAAGAGAGAGGCTCTAATTTGTAGTATTCACAGATTTCCATTGTACAAATACTCTCAAGGTGGCCCATTTTAAACTACCAATTTGACATCAGTGTCTACACAGTCCCTGGAAATTATTAACTGACTTTGTGTCCCAGCGGCTCAAATTGTGGAATCTAAAACCTTAAATCTTTTCCATAGGGTTGCTGCCTCGGATTGGGTATTAGATTTCTCAGGAAACCCTTAGCTCTTGGTGGCATGGGACTGGCTAATGACAGGAGGGCCAGGAAGATTTGCTGAAGCAAACAACCTGAGTGCAACTGAAGGCCTTCTCCTGAGTCTTGCTGAGCCTGCCACCAGACTGAAGTGGCAGCTACTGGTATTCCCACAGGGGCAAGGGAGCTATGTCCAACCCAGCACGGCTGACACAGAAGCAGGTCTAGTTGGCCTCTTCAAGCTCTTCATTTATGAAATGGAAACAATTCATAGAATGCCTCAGAACGACATACCATTTAGAAAAGAAATTGCTATTTATTTATTTATTTATTTATTGTTTAATGTGGTTTGTTTCTTAATTATGTGTTTTAAGTTAACAGTTAAGAGGTCAAGCTTTGGAAACAACTATTTGAGTTCAAACCCAGCTTCACCCCTTACTAGCTGTGTGTCCTTGGGCAAGTTACTTAATCACTTTGCACCAGAAATTGCTATTTAAATATATGCACCCAATGTTTTCTTCTTCAAATCCACACTTCTCAAGGCTGTCCAACTTTGTCCAAATGGCATGCTGTTTATATGATGCCTACAGCTTCGTGCAATTATTCTGCCCAGTGCTGAAATGATCAGTCAATTTTAGAGAGAAAAGGGCAGTCCTCTGTTCCTCTAAGAGGCTTCCTTTTCAGACACAGATTACAGTAAAAATACATGGACACAGTCTGTGTGGGATGGTTTAGATTCTCTGTGAGGCTGGCTTCACCCAGTAACCCATGGTAACATTGGAAGGAGTCCTGGGGCTCAGTCCGCTGTCTTTCCAACCACCTGGGGAGGCAGACATGAGAAAGAAGTGTTTGATTTACGGATTACAGGCCTGAGAGTGTCTATAAGAAAGGTACCCTAAGAATGTCTTCATCTCAGTTTGCTTTTGTTGCTTGCTGAGCATGTTCTCTCCACGGGGAAGATTAGACGTTTCTTGTTTGTTTGGAGGAAGCATTCAGAAAACCCAAAGCCCTCAGCCTCCTACAGCTGGTGGGCTGGCTGTGGGGAAGCCCGGGGCCCTGCCCTGAACTAAAGGTCTTCATTAAAATTTCCTTTTTTTCCCCTTCTAATCTACCCTGAACTAAGCTGATGTTTGGTTTATTATGTAGCTGTATTTCTTTTATTCTTTGATTTGTGGATTTCTTTAGGTGGAAGGGGCAGTCTACGTTCTCTAGTTTTTTGAGTGGTGATTTATAGGAAGCATGCTGGCCAGCCCAAATACCACCGCAGGTAGTGCTCAGAAGGGATCATCTAACTTCAGCAGCTGTTAGATCAAAGCACCAACCAAAACAGAGAGACTGGCTGGGGGCGAAAGGCTGGCCCTTCTGTGTGTGGGTTCGAATCACACATAGATTGTCCTTCCTGCCTGAGAGAATCATTTCCAAAGTCAAGTGCCTTTCACTGAAGAAATGTCAGCATTGTGATCAAAAGCTCCTGGTGCCTTCCTAAGAATGCTACTGCAGGGATACAGTGCTTCCCCCTGGGTGTTGCCTAAATAAAGCAAGTAGCTCTGTGCCTGCAGTGAATTTTGTGGTCGCTTATTTTTATGTTGTTTGAACTTTGAAGATGGCTATGGTTTTCCAGTTCTTCTATTGGCACCTCTGCTGAGTACATTTCTGTCTGTACCTCTATTTCTCATTTCTGTGTAACACCCTACAGGATGCTACTGTTATAGCTAATGTGTGTCCTACCTACACGACGTGCGAAGGGTTGTTTCTAAATACTTGCTTGGTGTGTAATTAAGAATTCCAGTGAATTGATGTTGTTGGACGCCACCTTGTGCATCACCATATATACGCTTATAAGCTATGTGAACTCCTGAAGAGACAGTACTTTCCACCATGTGAAATATTGGCAGGATTGTGGGTTCATTATGGCTACAGTTACAGACCTTCTACTATACCAGGTAAGGTGATAGATGTTTCATACACTCATTTTTGAACCTCCTAAAGTAGCCTAAAACTAGGTAGTATTTCTACATTTTACAATGTGAATGAAGATAAAGTCATTCATCTAGGATCAAAGTCATTCATCCAGGTACTTGCTACCTACCAAGTAGCAAAGCTACAATTTGAACCTGGATCATCCTGCCTCCAGAACTCCCTCTCTCTCCATCACTCAATGTGACCTTAGGGAAAATGAGCAGCTAGAAAATGGCACCATGAACATGTGGAAACACCACTTTGGAGAAGGGATTTCTAATAGCACCCTCAATCTACCTAGACAACTGCTGGTATATTCAAAGTAAATCCTTTTCACGGAATAAGATGCTCAAGGGAGATAGGATTAACATATAAGATGTTTATCATTCATTTCCCACATTTCAAACAGAATTGAGAGATGTCTTGATAAAGGAATTGAACAACAGAGTAACTTTACTATTGCTTCTAAGAATATCTTAGAAAATAGTGAGGAAAAGTTTGATGCTATAAAACTTCTCTATCAAGGATTGAAAGTCATTAATTCTTTCACAGGTCCCTTTGACTGGTAAATTCTTTGTGGGGTGGCTGATTGGGATCATTTCCCCTATCTATAGAAAGTATTTACACCAATAGCAGTTTTTTCGAGATTTTTTTCTTGGGCAAGTTTTTTCTTGCCCTTTCAAGGGCAAGAATGTCCTTTCAGGGCACCCGGGTGGCTCAGTTGGTTGGGTGCCTGTCTTCGGCTCAGGTCATGATCCCAGGGTCCTGGGATCCAGCCCCTCATCAGGCTCCCTGCTCATCAGGGAGTCTGCTTCTCCTTTTGCCCCTCCCCACCTCCTGTGCTCTCTCTCTGTCTTGCTCAAATGAATAAATATTGAGAAAAATTAAAAGAATGTACACTCAACATCAGCAATCAGGTCTACTGACAAAAGAGGATCCAAGTTAAGGACAAAATGATTCTTCAGTGCCATCAGAATATGGTATTCTTCCCTCTTTTCTAGTTGTTTCTTTATTTTT
This sequence comes from Mustela nigripes, assembly GCF_022355385.1. NCBI lineage: Eukaryota > Metazoa > Chordata > Mammalia > Carnivora > Mustelidae > Mustela > Mustela nigripes. The sequence continues at coordinate 95,311,881 of NC_081561.1, forward strand.
AAAATTTGGTCTTCAGGAATTAAAGATTTCATCCTTGGGCGCCCGGGTGGCTCAGTGGGTTAAAGCCTCTGCCTTCAGCTGACATCATGATCCCAGGGTCCTGGGATCGAGCCCCGCAGCAGGCTCTCTGCTCAGCAGGGAGCCTGCTTCCTCCTCTCTCTCTCTGCCTGCCTCTCTGCTTACTTGTGATCTCTGTCTGTCAAATAAAATAAATAAAATCTTTAAAAAAAAAAAAAAGATTTCATCCTTTAAGTGGCTTGGCCACCAGAAATAGTCCAAGAAAAGATCCTCTAGGAAATTTTTAAAGCTAAGGAAGAAGTGGAGTTACAAATAAGACAATCTTGGGACGCAGCACACATAGGTGCATGCACACAGGCATGCCACATTCCCATGCACACATGTATCATACGGTACTCATAGCTACCATACAATCACATATATGCAGACATGCAGGTGTGCGTGCACACAGACACATATACCCACGACACAGATGCACACACACAAGCCAGTTACAGTAAATGTGCAGCCAACAGAACCAGAACTGACATTATTGAGTGGCTAAAGTATGCCTTCACTGTGCTTAGCACTTAGCCGCCCCCACCACTCCACCAACCCCGTACCCCTCTCCCCTGCATTCTTTCTCACAAGGAAGGTGTTGTGATTACCATAATTCTGCAGATGAGGAACTGAGCTCAGAAAAGTACCAAAGAAAGGAAAGAAGGCATGCGTGCTTCTCTGAAATGCACTGAAAACCAAGTATGTAATCTAAAACCTCATAAGCATTTCAGCTTAAATCTCTTATTGGCAATTTTTTTCTTTCTACCATAGAGCTATGCAGAGCTCTACTCAGCAAATTGTGATGCAAATGAGTATACTTAGAATAAGTTTCAGGACCCTGTTTCCTGACTTAATTCAGCCCTAAGCCCGGAGTTCCCAGATGATGACTTTTTCTCCTGAAAAGCCAACCCACCTCTATGGGTCTACAGCCCTCCGCCATTCACCACACCACTGTGGGAGCTCTTCCCAGAACTCAGACCTAATCATGGTCACTACCCTGCTAAAAAAAATTCTGTCATGAGGCAGTGTATGCTCAAACTTTGAGCTTGACTTAGCTCCTGAATAGCTACATGCGTAATAAACGTGATCCCAAGGCTCGATATTTTCTCTCTCCTTTCCTCTCCTTATCTGTAACTGGAAAATTCCTCCTTTGTTCAAGACCTGGTTCACATGACATCTCTTTGGCAGTGCCCTGCCCAGCTCCTCTGCCCATGTGCTTTATTTTAGCCTTTAATGTTATGTGATGACTGTGTTTATTTGCATCTCTGTTCGTTAGACTTTCAGCTACTCAAGAGCAAGGTGTCATTTACCCACCTTTGTTTCCTAGGCATTTAGCACAGTGACTGGCAGGTAATAAACAGTCCAAGTGTGCTTTTTCAACTGATTCAGTGAATGGATGAATGTCTGCACTCCCTTACGGCCTCATGTCTGTCCAGCACGTGCTTTGCAGCTGTGTATAGTAGTTTGACAGTAGGTATACTTTTAACTCAAGATTGTTTTCAGGCCCCCTGCACTTGACCAGGAGGTTCTTTCAAAACATGTTGTATTTGTTCTTCCTATTTCCCCCTCACAATGTTCTTTTTAAGAATGTGTTCATTTCTGAACGAAGCTATTCATGAGGCATGTTTCTTGGGAGTTCAAGACATGGGCCTAGGGTCAAGGGCTCGTGCTCTGGGCCCAGCCACACAGGACTCTGGGGTAGGGGAAAGTTGCTTGTGACAACTTCTCTAGCTGTCAAGGTGATAAGAAATTGTGCCTGAGTCATGCAGAGAAGGACACAACACCTGTCTCATTCACCCAGGTCATTAAAGAAGGCCTTAGAAGGTGCCTCGTTAGTGCAGTAGGTAGCACGTCAGTCTCATAAAGAAGGCCTCAGAGAGCTCCATGCCAGCCCAACTATGTCTTCTTTAGTTGCTATTAAAATATTAATCACATTCTCTTTATTTAAAGATTTATTTACTTATTTGAGACTGAGAAAGCCACAAAGCATGGACAAAGGGAGAGGGAGAATCTCAAGCAGATTCCCCACTGAGCATGAAGCCCAACACAGGGCTCGATCCCACAACCCTGAGATCATGACCTGAGCGAAAATCAAGAGTTGGATGCTCAACTGACTGCATCATCCAGGTTTCCCTAAAATATTAATCATATTCTTGAATAGTATTCTCCCATAAACTGTGCCCATCTTAACTGCAAATGTGTCCAGACAATTTTTAATCTATGTACACAAGAAGAGGAAAAATGGCTTCTTCAGTCCTTTTGGGAAACAGGTCATAAATGACAAAGAATTTATCGAGAAAGAATGAAAATACTTGCCGATGTTATGGTGATACACCTTATCCTCCTCTCATAACTCTAAAATATAAAAATATTTAAAAATCAGTTGTTTGTCAAGCCAGACTTGAAAATCAGGACTTGTGAATGTACGGACTGATAGGAGCTCTCAGAGTTTGGCCAAATAACAAGTCGGTAGGCTTTCCTAAATTGATTTAACCCACTTTTGCATTTTTCTAATATGATTAGAAAACCGCTTAGAATGTGATTTATTTTAAATATAACTAGCACCTAGCATTTGGAGGTGCCCAAATATTGATATTCCTTCCTCTGCAAATCATTTACAAAAAGTTAACTAGAAATTGTGCATTTAGATGCCTCCAAATTTACACTCCTAAGCAGCTGGTTATTAGGCAAGGACTCCAGACAGCCTGCCCGGAGAAGTGGTTGGGCTGTACCCTGGGTTGTGCTCATCTCCTGCAGAATAGAAATTCACATTTTCCCTGTGGCTTTCAAAACCCCCTGGATCCTGTTTGGCATTTCTCTCTCTAATGATAGATGAACAGAAAGAGGGAAAGAGAGTAGAAGGGAAAAAGGGAAAGAGAAGGATGGAGGGAGGGGGAAAGAGAAGGAGTCAGGACCAGTACTAGATTTGTCCCTTTTAATTCTGTCCTTGAAGATAACTTTCAGTAGAGCCACCAGAATTGAAAATGAATATCCTTACCTAAAGGTCATCATTATTGTTTCCAAATAGGTCACATTTTCTGTAATGCCACAAAAAACAAATGTGTTGTCTACATTTCTGCCACAAAACATAGCTTCTAACCATGTTTGTGATTATGGGCCATGGAATTAACTGGGTGATCAAGAGAAAAAGATCAAAATGCTGGCATGGTTGTGTGTTGTACCATTTTGTTGATATTCACATGATATCCTGGCATTTTAAACACTTATACCAGGTTAATGTCTATGTATTTAACTTAATACTTAAGGCATAGAGGCTATTGATGGACATTCCTCAGACACCATTCCAACTCTTCTTCCTGGTAAGACCCATGGACAAGAAGAGGTAATGATGTCTAAGGAGCCAGAACTTCAAATGGTCACTTGTTATTTTACTAGAGATGAGGGAGGGGGAAGTTATTTCTAGGCATTGTCTTTCCCATCTTCTTTCCTAGCTTCCAGATTTCTGGTTTCTGAAATTTTTGTCGAGACATTAAAACTGGAGTGTCTGGGTGGCTCACTCAGTTGAGCTGTTGATTTAAGCTCAGATCATGATGTCAGGGTTGTGAGATCAAGCCCTGTACTGGGCTCCATGCTGGGTATGGAGCCTGCTTCAGGTTCTCTCTCTCCATTTGCCCCTCCCACTGCCCCCCACCCCACTTTCTCTTTTTCTCTCAAATAAATAAATAAATAAATACGAAAAATGTTTTAGCTAATATACATCTTCGCATAAAAAGAAAAGAAGAAAAGAAGTGGGGAAAATTTTTGAAATGAGAAGTCTTAGGATTTACTCTAACAACTTTCCTATATGTCATACATCAATGTTAGCTGTAGTTGTTGTGTTGTACATGACATCCCTAGTTCTTAGTTCTCTTATAATTGGAGTTTTATACCTTTTGACTACTTTCCCCCAACCCCCATCCCCTATCCTTGATTATACACACAAGCGAAATCATATAGAATTTGTCTTTCTCTGTCTAACTTATTTCACTTAGTACAATGACTTCAAGGTCCGTCCATATTGTCACAAATAGTAGGATTTCCTCATTTATAATGTCAGTATAATATTCCTGTGTGTGTGTGTGCGTCTGTGTGTGTCTCACATCACATCTTCTTTATGCATTCATCCATTGATGAACACTTAGGTTGTTTTAATGTCTTGACTTTTCTAAATAATGCTGCTATGAATATGGGAGTGCAGATATCTTTTTGAATTAGTGTTTTCATGACTTCTGTATATATTCTCAGAAATGGTATTGCTGGACCATATGATAGTTCTATTTTTAATTTTTTGAAGATCCTCCATACTGTTTTCCATAGTGGCTACACCAATTTACAATGCCATCAACAATGCAGAATGATTTCCTTTTCTCCACATCCTTACTGCATTTGTTATTTAATATTTTTTTGATGATGGCCATTCTAAGAGTCATGAAGTGATATCTAATGTTGTAAGTTGCATCCATGAGCACAGGGTACCTTCCCATTTATTTGTTTACTCTCCAATTTATTTCACAAATGTCTTATAGTTTTCAGCAAGAGATCTTTCACTTCCTTAGTTAAATTTATTTATAAGTATTTTATTTTTTTCAATGTTATTGTAAATGGAATGATTTCTTTATTTCTTTTCCAGAAATTTTTTGGTTTGTATATAGAAATGCTGCTGATTTTTGTATGTTAATTTTGTATCCTTCAAACTTACTGAATTTGTTAATTAGATCAAAGAGTTTTTTGGTTGAGTCTAGGATTTTCTATATGTAAAATCACCTTGTCTACAACTAGAGATAATTTCATTTTTCCTTTCAAATTCTGATACCTGTTATTTCTTTTTCTTGCCTGATTCCTTTAGCAAGGATTTCCAATATTTTTGTTGAATAAGAGTGTTGAGAGTCGTCAGCCTTGTCTTGTATCTTTTATCCTTTATTATTGACTGTGATGCTAGCTAAGAGCTTATCATATGTGGCCTCTACTATGTTGAGATAGTTCTTCCATGCCTAACTTGTTAAGACTTTAATCGTGATTAGATGTTTGAATTTTGTCAAATGCTTTCTCTGTATCTACTGAGATGACCAGATGATTTTTTAAATTCTATTTATGTGATGTATCACAGCGATTGATTTGTGTATGTTAAATCATACTTAGCATCCCAGAGATAAATACCACTGGATCATGGTGGACTAATCCTTTTAATGTGCTGCTGAATTCAGTTTGCTAGTATTTTACTGAGAATTTGTGCACCTATATTCATCAGGAATATGGGTTTGTAGTTTTTGCTTCTATTTTATGTTCAGTTCGTTTTTTGTTTGTTTGTTTTCCTGGCAGTGTCTCTGGTTTTTGTATCAGAAAAATGCTGACCTCATAAAGTGAATTTAGGAGAATTCCCTCCTCTTCATTTTTTTGGAAGAATTTGAGAAGGATTGCTTTTTGATTCTTCTTTAAGTGTTTGGTAAAAAGCCATCCAGTTCTGGGGTTATTTTCATTGGGAGACTTTTGATTACTGATTTAATCTCCTTAATTTTAATTGATTTATTCAAAAAAAAATTTTTTTTTTGCTGATCCAGTCTTGGTAAATTTTTTTTTTAAAGATTTTATTTATTTATTTGACAGATAGAGATCACAAGTAGGCAGAGAGGCAGGCAGAGAGAGGAGGGGAGGAAGCAGGCTCCCTGCTGAGCAGAGAGCCCGATGCGGGGCTCAATCCCAGTTCCTGCTGGTGTTCTGTCTATGTCTGTCAGATCCATTTGATCTGTCATTTTTAAATCTCCTGTTTCTTTGTTGATTTTCTGTCTGGTTGATATGTTTGTGGTAGAGAGTGGGGTATGACCTGAGATCATGACCTGAGCCGAAGGCAGAGGCTTTAACCCACTGAGCCCCCCAGGCATCCCCAGTCTTGGTAAATTACATGTTTCTAAGAATTCTTCCCTTTCTTTAGGCCATTCAGTTTGTTGGTATATAGTTTTTCATAGCAGCCTCTTTTGATACTTTATATTTCTGTCACATATGTTGTAAGGTCTTCTTTTTCATTTATAATTTTGTTGATTTGTTTCAGTTTCTCTGTTTCCCTTGGATGGCCAGTCTAAGGGTTGGTCAATTTTGTTCTTTTTTTCAAAGAACTAAATATTAGTTTGTTTAATTTTTTTTCTCTTTTTTCCCTATATTCTATTTCTTTTTTTTTTCCTGCTTTAATATTTATTATTTTCTTTCTTCTGTTAACTTTGGGCTCAGTCTCTTCTTTTTTGAGTTACTTAAGGCATACTGATAAGTTGTTTATTTGGGATCTTTCTTGCTTCTTAATGTGGGTATTTATTGCTATAAACTTCCCTCTTAGAATAGCTTTTTCTGTATTTCATAAGTTCTGGTATGTTTTATTTCCCTTTTTGTTTGTCTTAAGAAACTTTTAATTTCCTTTTTAATTTCTTCTTTGATCCATTTATTGTTCAAGACAGTGTTGCATGTGTTCTTGAATTTTTTCAATTTTCCTCTTGCTATTGATTTCTAGTTTTATGCCATTGGGATGAGAGAGGATATTTGGTCTTATTTCAGTCTTTTTGAAATTGCTAAGATCTATTTTGTGGCCTAACATATTGTCTATCCTAGAAAATGTTCCATGTGCACATGACATGAATGTGTATTCTATTGTTGTTGAACAGAGAGTTCTGTCTATGTCTGTCAGATCCATTTGATCTGTCATTTTTAAATCTCCTGTTTCTTTGTTGATTTTCTGTCTGGTTGATATGTTTGTGGTAGAGAGTGGGGTATTAAAGTCCCTCTTGTCTCTTATTACCATTTTTAGTTTGAAGTCTTTTCTCTGCTATAAGTATAGCTACCTCTGCCTTTTGTTGTTGTTTCCATTTATTTGAAATGTCTTTTTCTATCTCTTCATTCTTAGTCTATGTGTGTCTTTAAGACTAATGTGAATCTCTTGTAGTCAGCATATTCTTGGATATTGGTTGTTTCCATTCAGCCATTCTGTCTTTTGCCTGGAGAATTTAATCCATTTATATTTAAAGAGATTGTTGATAGCTAAGGACTTAGTATAGCTATTTTGTTAGTTTTTTGGTTTTTTGGTTGTTTTGTAGATCCATTGTTCCTGCTGGTGTTGTGCTTTGGTGCTTTTTAGTTTCAGTATACTTTGACTGCTTTATCAATTTTTTGTGTATGTAATTACTACAAGATTTTCCCTTGTATTTACCATGGGATTTACATAAAATGCCTTGAACTTATTAACACTATTTTAAATTAATAGCAACTAAACTTCAATAGAAGTCATATGCTTTAACTTTCACTTATTTCCCCCCTCATATTTTAGGTAATTGATGTTATAATTTACATGTATTGTGTACCAACTAATAACATTATTGTATTTATGATTATTTTTGCTATATTCATTTTTTTAACTTTCAAACTGAAACTGTGAGTTATATATGACTATTACCATATTGCAAAATCTAAGACTATATATTTATCAATACCAGTAAGATTTATGCTAACTATTTTGTGTTTTTATTATGTTAATTAATGTTCTTTTACTTCCTTCCACTCAAAGAACTCCTTTTAGCATTTTCTGTAAGGCAGATCTGGTGGTTATAAACTCCCTTGGGTTTTGTTTGTAAAGGAGAGTCTTTATCTCTCCTTTGTTTCCAAAGGACATCTTCACCAACTGTAGACTTCTTGGTTGATAGTTATTTTCCTTTAATATTTTGAATAAGTCATCTCATTCTCTTCTAGTCTGAAAAGTTTCTGTTGAGAAATCCACTGATAGTCTTATGGGCTTCTCTTGTATGTAACTTCTCTCTTGTCTCTTGCTCCTCTTAAGTTTTTCTTTGTGCTTGACTTTTAACAATTTTTTTAAAGATTTTATTTATTTATTTGACAGGCACAGATCACAAGTAGGCATAGAGGCAAGCACAGAAGGAGAGAGGAAGAAGCAGGCTCCCTGCTGAGCAGAGAGCCCTATGTGGGGCTTGATCCCAGGACCCTGGGACCATGACTTGAGCTGAAGGCAAAGGCTTTAACCCACTGAGCCACCCAGGTGCCCCGACTTTTAACAATTTAATTATAATGTGTCTCAGTGTAGCCCTTTCGGGGTTCAACCTGTTTGAGATCCTTTGGGTCTCTTGGATCTAGAGGTCTATTTTTCTCCCCAGGTTAGAGAAATTTTCAGCAATTATTGCTTTAAGTATACTTTTTATCCCATTCTCTTCCTCTTCTCTTTCTGGAATTTTCATAATGTGAACATTGTTTCTTTTTATTATGTTCTATAATTCCTATTGGCTCTCTTCACTCTTTTTCATTTTTTATTTCCTTTTGGTCCTCCGTGTAATTTCTAATGTCCTATGTCTTATTCTCCAGGTCTATGATTCTTTTTCTGCAATACCAAATCTACTTTTGAAATTCTCTTTTGAATTCTTCAATTCAGTTATTGTATTTTTCAATGCTAGGATTTATGTTTTGTTTGCTTTGGTTTTCTATGATTGTATTTCTTTGTCAGGCTTCACGTTTTGTTCATAGATTGTTCTTCTAATTTTGTTTAGTTATGTGTCTGTTTTCTTGTAGTTCACTAAACTTTCTTAAGAGGTTATTCTGAATTTTTGACAGTTTATACATCTCCATATCTTTAAGGTCAGTTATTGGAGCTTTATTAGTCTCCTTTGATAGTAACATATTTACTTGACTTTTTTGTGTGTCCTTGATTCCTTACATTGGTGTCTGTGTTTTAAGTAATGAGGTTCCTCTATCAGACTTTATAAGATTATTCTGTCAGAGACAGTTCTTCTCCAGTCAGCTCAGTTTTGTTTTCTGGGTGTATCTACCAGTAATTGAGCAGATGCAGCCTGCTATTGTGGTCTCTTTGGGTACAAGGCAACTTTTCAGCTCTGAGGACAGGGATGTTGGGTGTTTTGCCACTATCAGAAAACAGCTGGATAGGACTGCTGGTTTGGTGACCTACCCAAATGAGGCTGTAGGATGGGTTCCATGGCAGCCTGAATTCTCTAGTTAGGTTTACTGAATCATTAGGACTGGACACTGTATTTAATAATAGATGGAGCTATGAATTTTCTACTCTGCCATGGTAAGGAGAAGCTGAGAGCTCAGGGCCTTAACAGCACATTATTTGGGGGCCCAAATCAGGCCTGAGTGTACACTGAATTTTCTGATCAGATAAGGCCACTAATTATTCTGTGCAGATGAGGCAAGCCATGGGCTGCTATGTGTTCAAGTGCCATTTTGCATAGGGCTGTTGAGTGGACTATGCAATTGCCTGTGAACTCTTGTTAGGTTACCTGGTCAGACAGACCGAAGTTGTATTCAGCAGTGAATGGGACTATGAATTAGATTCCCTGCCTGTGTGTAGTGGGAGAAGCAGCTCCAATAAATCTCTTTGTTATCTTACCTCAGGCTGAGCTGCACCTCAAGTTTCCTGGCCAAACAGGGCCACTAGCTTTGCTCTTCAAACGATTAGCTCTGTCTGTCTTTCTCTTGGTTTGAGTGCCCCTAGGCTGCATAGCATTCAGGTGTTTTCACTAGCCCTTCTGGTCAAATGGGGCTGGAAGACACCCTCCACAGTGGATGGGGCTATGACTCAGCCTCCTTGGCTTGGCAGGAGGATCTGCCACAGGCTACTCTCAATTTCCCAAAAAGACTCTCTAGTTGGGGTGCACTGAGATCTGTACTAAGCCTCAGTTATGTATTAATCCCTTTCTGTGCTAGCACATGAAAACTCCATGCCTGGTAATGGCTTTGCTCTGGGAACTATCAGCTCTATCTACTCACCTGTGGGCCCCCAAGCTGCTGAACTACACAGCTTCCAGGAATCACCACCAACCTTTCTCATCTGATGGTGCTGGAAGGCCCTCTTTGCAGTGGGTGGGGCTGAGACTCAGCATCTTGCCTGGGTGGGAGCACACTGGCTCTAGGATCAGCAAACCTCTTATTAGAGGATCCTACTCAGGCAAATCAGCATTCTTCTGAGTTCCCTGGTCAGAGTGCACCAGTGAAGTTCTGCAGATAAACAAAGCCAATAATGAGATTAATACTTGGGCACTTGCAGGCATGAAATCAGTCCACCAAGATCCCTCTACTTGTTGTTGCAAGTCCTTCCCCACTTCTCCACCACAAATTCTCAGTGGCTGGGCTCTGTAGATTCCCCTGCAATCTCTATGGGGCACAGTCAGAATAGGGGCTCCCACAAAGTGACCCACAGTGCTGGAGGAGGCTTCTTGCCCCCCACATTCTCTTTTTCCACTGCAGAACTGGAGGTTCAGGGGAGGATTCCACTCATGGTGCTGTACTGGCCTATGTTGTGATGTCTTATTTTTGAATAGATTCTAGCTGTTCCTGTGAGAGGGTGCAAAGTCAGGAATGACTTATGTCACCATCTTGGCAACATTACTCCTCAATTTAATTCTTAATTCTACCTGCATCTAAACTGGCCTTTGAGAACCTCAAGCTCCAAAAATAAGGGCATAAGTTTTAGGCTTATGTTAGCATCTGTCATTGGTGGGCTAGTTAAGAAGGGGACAGAAGCAGATTGGAATCTTGTTGGGTATGCATTTACTCTTTTGTGTTTCTCCTCAAATATTTGTCTATTCTACCTTTGCCAAGTCTATTTGCCTTTTCCTTGGAGTCATTAAGAAACAAAGTGTGTTGCTGTGCTGTTTGAGGCTTAACAGGATTTTGAGGTTTACAGATCCCAAAATCCTGCAGAGACACAGGTCTTTTTTTTTTTTTTAATTTTTTTTTTTAAGATTTTATTTATTTATTTGACAGAGAGAGATCACAAGTAGGCAGGGAGGCAGGCAGAGATAGAGAGGAGGAAGCAGGCTCCCTGCTGAGCAGAGAGCCCGATGCGGGGCTCGATCCCAGGACCCTGAGATCATGACCTGAGCCGAAGGCAGCGGCTTAACCCACTGAGCCACCCAGGCGCCCAGAGACACAGGTCTTGCTGGTAGCACTTGGACACAAGAAGATTGAAAAACAGAATGAATTGACAGTCATATTTCTCTGTCAGAACCAGCAAAAACCTAGGTGTTACCTTTAAGAGAAAGAATAGCACATAATCTGAGTTTGAAACATGATTTATGCCAGGGAAATAACAAACTGTGCATGGGGTGTAAGTTTTTTTGTTTTGTTTTGTTTTTTTGCTTTTTTGTTTTGTTTTGTTTTGTTTTGTTTTGTTTTCAACACACGAGACAAGATGGAAGCACAGAGCCTCAGTCCTAAGCGAGGTTTCTAAAAAAAGAAAGAATAAAATCTATTCCTGTACTTCCAGCTGTAAGTTCCAAGTGAAATGATTGAAAAATCTAAACAAAACCAATGTGAAATTCATTGTAAAGCCAAGGCTTTCTATCACCATGTCTGGTTCAAAAGTGAGTTGTTATAGCAACAGGAGAAAAGTAAATGAGCATTTCACATTGTAAAATTATGCCTGCCTCTGTTCTAAACAGTACCGTCCGTGCAGTCAAATGAGCCCAAGTCATTTAAAGGAGAAGAATTCCATTTTAATTGTTAAGGCTTGCACCAAGCCTACCTTTAAAACCCAAAGTTCATTTCAATTAACCTTATTCCCCAAATCGATATAATAAATTCTCTGGCAGGATGAGACCGTGCAACATCCTGTCTGATGAAGATGACCTCAGGAAAATATGGTGCCATGGATTTTAGCGCTGAAGAATAGCCAAAGTGCTGAGTGGCACTGAGCTCATACCACAGTACACAGAGCCTTTCACCTCTAAATCATTGTTTTTAATCCAGTATAGATTGGAAACAGGCGAGTGACCTTGCTTTTTAACACTTGTTCGCTGACCTGTATTAAATTGGATGTTGATCTGGGTCCAGCTTCAAATACATGTCTACACAGTGGACATTTTCTGAGCCCCACACCGGCATTCAAGAAATTGGGCTGAACGAAATCAGAGAGGATTTTTCAGCTCTGTGTCTGTTTTTTCCTCTTGTATAGATAGCCCCTCCATGACTGCAATGGAGTATTTATAGGGAGATTTTTTTGGACAAGTGATTATGTCTTAGTCATCTCATAAGGAGCCTATCTCAAGACTAACACATTTCTATTTAGTTAAGCATTTATAATTATCAATGTTGCAGATTATCACACTTAAATTAATTTGTAAATATGTAAAACAAGAGAGAGAGAACCAACCCTTAGTCCCTAAGAGCAACCCTCCCACAAAGCCTCAGGCAAATTTTAATTATTAGCTATAACTGATCTGTATAATTAGCCTGGGTTAATATCCCCTAATGTCTTTCTATTTAAAGACACAGACACACTATTTATATACCCAGACAAGTTTGCCATTCTGAAAAATCATCTCCATTTCAGCAATGAGAAGCACCAAACCGGTAAACAGACTGGTGACTTGGGACTGTAAGGGCAACCAAGATTCATAAAGACCTCACCAGAGGAGTCTCATTGTATGAACAAGAGCAGAGAAAAGAAGAGAGTCAACCCAAATGCATCGATCATGGGTGAATTTAGCCCCCTTCGGACCTCCCCCATTTGTGAAGGCAAGAAGTAACTTCCTTTCACAGTTTCTGGTCTTACTGACATCAGTAGAATTGGCCTGCTCCTATGTCCTGTACCTTAACATGGCTAATGAGCTGAGTCATCTAGGAGGAAAGAGGATCTCTGGCTCCACTCATGTGATTTTGATTAAGCAAGCCTGGGAGAGGGTTCAGGAACCTGAACTTTTAACATGCTCTGCAAGCTATTACAATGATCATCAAGACTTGGAGAGCATCACTGAATCACTTAATCTTGGGAGGAGTGGAGGGCCAAGAAGAGGGAGTTCCATCCATTCATCTGGGAAGTCAGCTCCAGACACTGGCTGAAACTTCTGCAAAAGATCATAAAAGCACCCCATCCAACCCCATATGTTTCTTTTCATAGGCAGTCCTTCCAATATGTCTAATGCTGGTTTGCATTAATCTGAAACATATTGATATAATCATATAACTTCTAAAAAGAAGACAGAGTAAAACCAAAACACCATATCCTGGACCACTGGGCTCTTCCTGAGATCCTCTGTTTAAAATTTCTTGTATTCTGTTCTGCTCCTCATTCTGCTTTAGCCAAAATCTTGACTGCACAACATACTTGTGTTGTTGTTGGGCTCTAATCTTTCCCCAGATCTTTGCTTGACTGACGGTGTCTCTTTCATCAGATCCCAACTTATATATCACTTCCTTGAGTGATCTCAGGACACTCTATCTGAGGTAGGCTCCTGTCCCACTACCCTCTTCCCTCCTCCTCCAGGTTGGACTTTCCTTTTTAAGACACCATTTCCTTACTTCCCAGTTCTTATCACAGTACATAAATGTCCTATCTGTTATTTCTTGTCTGTTGATTATTCCTCTTTACCAACTAAAATGTAAAGTCCATAAGGTTAGGAACTAATGGTTGCTGTGGCTCTTGCCAGCATCACATCATACAGCCAGTTAAGCCATTGGACCCAGGCTAGCCACCTCTGGGACTCTCTACCACACCACAGCAGAGATGTGACGCTATCTTTCTATTTCACTTTCATGCTCATAGAACAGGTGTAGTCATCATGAGTGCATAAGTTCTGAGTGATAAATGAAGATAACTGAAAATTCTACTAGAGTTCACAGAGTATTTAGCCTTTTTTCTTCTTCTTTTGCAATAAGAAGAAATTCTTTGGGGGTCATTTCCCATCTTTTAATCCAGGGATATTCTTTGTCTGCATTATAGTTTTTATACTGGGCCAGCCTACTGACAAGTGCATTAACAAAAATAACCTTCGAGGCGCATACAGTTAAAACAAGGAAAAGAACATTTAAATGACAGGGCATATGGATATAAGAGAAACCGGAATAGAAGAGGAACTAGAACAGACTAGCCATGCATTATTGGAATGTATTTGTTAAATGGCAGGTGCTTCTAACTCTAAAACCCCAAGGAGCCCTTATTTATACAACTGGACATTCATGTTCAAGATATTTTAAATTCAGATTTTTCTTTAAACATTTTATAGTAATCTCCCCTTGATTGCTTTCCCAAAGCCTTGTTCCTCTTCCCAACCCCCTCCAAATCAAGACACATTTTTTTCCTTTTTTTTTTTTTTGCATGAGGACTGCAAAGGAGTTGACACTTGGCATGTGGTGATTCAAAAAATACACTGTCCCTTCTCACCACCCCTGATGTCTTTATCTGACAAAATCCATATGCTGTGTGATCACCATGGCAACTAAGTAGGATTGTAATTGCAACCCTGGAAAGCTAATTTTTTCACTCAAATTGTGGCATACGTTTAACCTGTCTGAAGTTTCAACAAACCATCTTTTAATGACAAGTGTTTTGAAAGGTCTAATTTAGTCTGTTTATTTGAAGGCACATTTCTTCCTTTTTTTAACTTAATAAATTAGCTCTAAAAGGGGAGCACAGAGGCTGCAATATTTTCTGACCTTACCTTATAAAATCATACCTGATCATTTCATAGCAATGAAATCTAAATGTATGGCTCTTTCTGAAAGCCACACAGACATTAGAATCCTCACATTCTGTAGTGATGATATGTCTCTATGGAGATACAACCACACAGAGAAACAGTTCTTAAGGTCCCAATTCCAGACTCTTTTTTCCTACCTCACATTAAGGAAATGCTGCCTCTCCTATGACCAATGACACAGGTATTCAGGCTAACTAGCTATTAAAGTTTCTCATGTGGGCAAACCATAAGAGACTCTTAACTCTAGGAAAGAGGGTTGCTGAAGGGAAGGTGAGTAGGGGGATGGGGTAACTGGGCGATGGGCATCATGACTTGATGTCATGAGCACTGGCTGTTATCTTCAACTGATGAATCACTAAATTCTACCCCTGCAACTAATAATGCACTATATGTTAGTGAAATTGGATTTAATTTTTTAAAAAATTTCTCATGCAATGAACTTCAGCTTAGGCAAAAATTTCCTTCCGTGCTCTGGTTCACAGTAATTTCTAAAGTGGCTATGCCTTATTTTTCTGGATATGTAAATGAAGGATTCTAGGCAGTGGGTTCCTTCTCGGGCTACCAGTTCCTAAGAACCCTTCTTCTGGTGATCCCTCTGGTCCTCTTTCCCTGTCTTCTGCCCACAAACCCAGGGATAACTCAGGTTAAGAAGATACTCTCCCCACTACCCCTGGTTTCTCCTCACTTGGACATCTTTATTCAAGCCCCAAAGCCTCTTTTCCCTTCAACCTTCTATTTCTATAAACAAAGGCCAGAATATGTGCCAATAAATTCTGGTCACATGCCATACCTCATGGCTCCCCAAAGCTAGAAACAACTTACTGTTTGAATGGAGAAAAGAGAAATCGGAAAGTATGGGAAAAGTGATAACTAATTTTGCTGGTTTTCTATTACTTCTGTAACACATTACCACAAACTAAGTGGCTTAAAACCACGTAAAGGTGTCTCACACATCTGTAAGTCAGAAGTCCTGGTGGGTTCAGCTGGTTCTTCTGCTCTGAGCCTCACAAGGCCAGAATTAAGATGTTGCCCATTCTGGGTCTTCTGTGGAATCCCTGGGGGTAGGATGAGTAGTCATCTGTTTCTAGGCTCATTTACACTTTGGGCACAAATGAGTTCCATGTGGCTATAGGTCTTACTTTCCTTCCCAGATGACAGTCTGATATTATTCCCAGCTTCTAGAGGTGGCTCACATGCCCTAGCTCATGGCCTCCTTCATCTCCAAACCCAGCAGCCCTGGGCCTAGTCTCTCCCACATTGTGAATCTCTTTTACGCCCTCTTCTGATATATCATCTGCTTGCAAATAGAGAAAGTCCTCTGCTATAAGATTGGGTGCATCCAATAATCTATGTCAATCTCCTGATTTTTAAGGCTCATAACTTTAATTATAACTGCAGTTCTTTTTGTCATGTAATTGAACAGAACTGTGGTGTGTCACCAAAGGGTGGAGGGTTTGGGAGTCAAAATTATGACTACTGCAAATTTATATCTCAAAATGTGGCCAGGCACATTGCTATTCCTGTAGTCCAATTTCAACGCCCGCTAACAGGGAGACCCTGTTATATAAGTAAAGAAGATATAAGTAAAGAGATGGTAGATGAAAAATACCTAAAACACATGCCAAGGTGGGGAATCTAATGAGAAATATAAAAATTTTTCAATAGAGAAAGTACTACACATTCTCAGGCAAAAGAGGTGATCTAGATCCATTTCCCTCCATTCCTTATCCAAAGATGGTATCATCTCTTTTCCAAAGAGGCCACAGCAGAGCCAAGACTGTGGCAGGGACTACTGAGAGCAAAATCCCTGAGCATGAGCTGTGCGTCAGCCCGTGAGGAGTCAGCCCAAGGATGTCAAACTCTGCTCATTGCTGATGCCAGCCCAGGAATGGAAAGACAGCACCAGAAAAATGGACATCCAAAATACACCGGAGAGATGGGCAGACAGAAGGTGAATACAGTTTATAAAGACTCCACTAAAATAATTCATTAAAGTACATTTGAAGATCTAATTAACTTTATTAAGTGATTCATGAAACAGGCAGCATTCCATCTAGCAAGTAGAGGGGAGCTCTGAGAAGTTGTATAAAGTGGAAGGTCTCTATAGGAAGGAGAGTGGATCCAGAAAGTTATTAGCTAAAGAAAAGGATTGTTCCAGTCCTGGTCACCTTCCCTGAAAGTCTTTAGGTGGATTCCTCATCTTTCTTTGGAGGATGGAGAGGGCCCATGTGACAGGTGATAGCACTGGTGCTTATCAGAAAACTCCTCATTGAATAGCTGAGTTACATGTCTGGGGGGAGGTTGAAAATGCAAGTAGGTTAGGTATTGAGACCCTGGTGACTTGGCCAAAGTGACACTATTTTGGGCCTGTCGTTTCTTTCCAAGGATTCTTTGAAATATATATTTTTAGCAATGTGCATGTCTTAATGCACAGGATTAATGTGAATAGAAGCAGATGTAAGACCCCAATTAACCTTGGTGACTTTCTAGTATGAAAGACCACCTTAATCTTAATGCCAGCTGATGACCTTGACCTATGTCTTTAGAACTCACTAACCTGCAGGATGGGGTTCCCTCGGTTACATGATGGCATTGAGCCAACTTAGCTTAAGGACCTAAAAAGGAGAGGAGCCCATGGATGGGAACAGCGCAGTATCCACATTCTTTCACTTGAATTGAGTCCGTAAATTAGAAACTTGAAAGTAGAGGCCAATGTGTTCTCAGGACAGATATTAAAATTGCTTTTTCAGTGTTGGCCTACCCAGTATTACAAAGTTGTTTTTGTAGGAAAGAAAGTAATTCATGTTTCAGATCTGCTGTCATTATAAAAGAAGTCACAGCTACAAGTCTAGACATTTATGACTATTTCACAAGGACTTGTCCTTATGAAATAATCATTGTTTTATGCCAGCTGTGGTTTATTGATCTGATATGTGCCTGAAATTATTCAGATAGGGGGAATAGGGCTCTCTTCTCTTTCCAGCATACAGAGAAAAAAATGTCCTAGGCTCCTGCAAATATAATAAGCATCTGATATTGGAAACACATTAGGGTTGTATTTTTCATTTATTAAAATCAGTTTAAAATGTGCTCTAAATTCAGTTTTTACTCCCCTCTCTCCTCTTTATAAAGAAAATAACTTTTCCTCAATTGTCTTCAGTTGTCAGTAATTTCTGTTTTTACAAAATAAGGGAGAAGAAGAAGGAAAAGAGCAAGAGGAAGAAAGAGGGAGGAAAGGAGGAGCAGGGAAGGGAGAAAAGGAGAAGAAATTCTTTACAGTTAACCGGATTTTATAAATCTGTGAGCAGGTAGCTCCATTTCCCTCCAGCCCCTATGAGCAGGTATCTCATAGGAGGGAACACAAGGATTTAAATATTTATGGCAATGACTGTAGGGTCACCAGCTAGTGAGGACTGGCCTAGAGGAAAAATTCTTATGTTCTGTAGCCTCAGCTTTCCATGGTACTTCCATGATTCATTGTCTTATAACCAAATAATTTGGGGGGTAGTTCATGGCAGAGGTCTCTAGCTATGTATCATTTTTATATACTCTTAAGAATTACTTCTTTCTGCTTTATAGATGAAAATGTTAAGTGTAGCTTTCAGGTGCTAATGTATTATATCTGTTAATATTGATAGAAAAGTATGCCCTTTATGACTCAATATTAACCTTTAATATTTATTTCATTGCTTATGCAGGATATTTCAATGAACTACACATTTCCTGTTGATGTAGGTTGATGGCATTCTTCATGGTTTTGCCTTACTAAAACTAGCTGGCTGTTGTCAGACAGTGTAGTCAGTCCACCGCGGTATAAGGATAAGGAGGAATCGTGCATGAGAAGCCTGTATTGGCTGGTTAATCTCTGATGCTTTCCCCAAACACTGCAATTTGCCAGAATTAGATTTTGGACATCCTTTTGCCTCATGTGAGGTGTCTTTTTTCTTTGGTTATTGCAGAAACTGAGCCCTAAAATGTTACCCTTTCAATGTCTCCCAATGTGTCTCCAGAGGTTTATTATATATTGGATAAAAAATGCTTCCCCAACCCAGGTCATGAAACAGTTTCTATGTCATCTTCCAAAAGTTCTGTAATTTGGGTTCCATTTTAAGTTTTTAATCCACCTGATATTGATGTGTGTTTATGGTAAGAGGTTAGGATCTAATGCAATTTTTTTAGATGACTAATGACTTTTGTTTAAAAAGTTGTGTTCTGGGCACATGGGTGGCTCAGTTTTTAAACACCCAACTCTTGGTTGGATGGTTTTGACTCAGGTCATGATCTCATGGGTCCTGACACGGAGCCCCTCAAGATCCACACTTATCAGGGAGTCTGCTCAAAGATTCTCTTCATCTGCCCCTTCCCCCACACTCTTTCTGAAATAAATAAAAATAAACAAACAAACCTTTAAAAAAATAGACAAACAAAAAAAAGGTCGTGTTCTGCCCACTAATCAGTGCCACCAGCTGTGAAATGTCAGGTCTCCTGGCTGTGTGCTCCCAAACCACCCAATCTCAGTATATTTTATAACAATCCCTGAATTCTCATAAACCTGAGTTCCCTGCTCTTTCTTTACTCCTTTTTAAGAACTGTCTTAACTATTCTTGACCCTTTGTTCCTCCATATACACTTTAAAATCAGTTTACTTTATTCTTTTATTCTACACACACAAAAAGAAATCCCTGCTCGGGTTTGGATGGGAATTTTGATTGGAATTGAATCAATAAGTCAGTTTGTTAAGAATTAGCCTCATAACGATTTTGAGTCATGCTGTCTCTGAACAGAGTATTATCTTTTGGTGGGGGTGAGAAAGGAAATCTTTCCTGGGGAAATTTTAGGAAGTCTTTTGGAAAATTTTATTTAAAAATTTTCTCCTTAACCTAGAAAAGTAGGTAGATTTATTCTTGGGAAATTTGTATTTTTGATATTATTATAAATGGTATCTTTTTAAAAAATTATTTATTTGTTTGTTTTTATTTTTATTATTTATTTATTTATTTATTTATTTATTTTTTGAGAGAGAGAGAACACATAAACATGGGGAGGAGCAAAGGGAGAGGAGGAGAGAAATTGTAGCAGACTCTACCACTGAGCGTGGAGCCATCACAGAGCTTGATCTCAAGACCCTGAAATCATGACCTGAGCTGAAACCAAGAGCAGGTCACTCAACCAACTTCACCACCCAGACACCCTAAAAATGGTATATTTTTAAATTACTCCCTGATGGGGGCGCCTGGCTGGCTCAGTTGTAGAGCACGTAACTCTTAATCTTGGGGTTGTGAGCTTGAGCCGCACATTGGGTATGGAAATTACTTAAAAATAAAGGCTAAAAAAAAAAAATTCCCTGATATATAGAAGAAATGTAATTGATACATTTATCTAAGTAACTCCAAGGAATCTAAATTATCTAGAAATTCACTAAACTTAGTAACTACAATACTTTATTTGTAATTCCTTGGGATTTTTGATATAGACAATTTTATCAGCAGCCTATAATGACAACTTTAGTTCTTGCTTTCTAATTATTTTATTTCTTTTCTTACCTTACTGTTCTGCTTCCACTTCCAGTACCACACTTAACGGAATTAATGTTAAGGACACATTATGATATTCTTAAGTTAAAGGGAATCCTTTGAATGAATCACATTGACCTTATTATTTAATTTTTTGTAGTTATACTTTTTCTTCTCTATCCTTATTATGTTAGGCATTTGAATGTTGTCCAGTATTTTTTAATGAAATTATTGAGATCATCATTCTATTTTTCTTCTTTGATCTGCTAATGTGATAAAATATATTAATAAGTTCTCTTATGTTAAACCACCTGGGATAAACAAAATTTGGTCATTTTAAATATTCTTCAGTTTACTTATGTATTTACAATTCTTATATCTAGTATTAATTTATCTAGAAACTAAGCTGCTATTACAAAGAGATTCCTCATGTGGCATTTTATATAAGAAAAACATTTACTTTTCTTTCTGGTAACAGAAAATTTCTGGAAGTTCTATTTAGCTCTTTTAAAAATATTTGGACTTTTTTAAAAGTTACTTGCCCATTTTGCTTATGTTTACAAACTTGCTAGGTTTTTAAATACATACAAATGTTATTATTTTATATGCTGTGCTTGACAATTATAATATCCAAAAATCTTGCAGGGCTAGTCAAACTGTCTGTTCTTTCTGAGCACTTGTGCTCTGGGTGTTCTTCATTTTATGATCTTTTTTCCCTCAGTCTCACAGTGGTAATGAATTTCTGGCTCTCCCTTATACTTAGCATGTATGCCATTCATATACATCCTTTTGCAGGTCCTCACATTAGTGACCCTGGATGAACTCTTGTCTGTCTTTGCCCTGTGTGTTGCATAAGACCATGAAAGCAAACATTCAAGTTCACTCTTCCCTCAAAGCCCTCAAAGCCAAGCTGCCTTCAGATTCCTTCAGCTTCAGATTCTTAATTTCACTGGATTTTGATCTTCCAGTCATAAACTCCCTTTAGTGTTTTATTTAGAAATTTGTACTTGTTTTAAGCAAGAGGGTCAGTCAAGGTATTTGGTCCTCTATACTACTACTGGAGCCTTCTGGAAGTCCCCTGCATATATTTTAATGAAGTTTATAAATTTTCATATATTGTCTAAATGTATGTATTATTTTATTATAAAGAAAATTTAGGACACCTGGGTGGCTCAGTGTGTTAAGCCTCAGCCTTCAGCTCAGGTTATGAACTCAGGGTCCTGGGATCGAGCCCCGCATAGGGCTCTCTGCTCAGCGCGATCTCTCTTTGTCAAATAAATAAATAAAATCTTTAT
Source organism: Mustela nigripes (assembly GCF_022355385.1). NCBI lineage: Eukaryota > Metazoa > Chordata > Mammalia > Carnivora > Mustelidae > Mustela > Mustela nigripes. The sequence continues at coordinate 95,333,226 of NC_081561.1, forward strand.
TAAAAAAAAAGAAAATTTAAAAATGAAAGACTAGAAAAATCACTGACCTAATATGATATGCCCTTCATCATCTAGGAAGAAATATAAAAAAATAGTGGTAGCTATACCAGAGCCATTGCACACTTCTTACCCCTTCTCTAGTGCTTTCTGTGAGTGGGGTGCTGGCAGTGGGAAGGGGGTGAGAGGAAGACTTGATTAATCCACGGACTGTGATATAATGTCTAGAATAACAAAGTTTGTACGTACCCCTTCCTGGACATGTAGAAACACTCCCTGTCCCTATAGAGTCTTTTGTCCCTGGAAACCCTCAGACCCGGCCTTCATTCTAACACATTCTTAAGATGAACCCTTGGTCTGGGAAATTCACCAAAACTCAGTAATACATACACATTTGGATTCTACCAACTATAATATTTGGTTAGATTTCTTCTCGATTAAATAATATAGCCAAATCATTAAATAACATAAAAAAAATCTTTTAAGGATTTCCGTGCTGAATTGTCCTTACAAATGTGCATTGAATGCTGAGACCATAGCTGGACTAGTGTTTCATTTTTAGCACATTTGCGTGGCTTCTCCCTCTTGGCTCTTACAAACTGAGCCATTATGAATGACCCTATAATTCATCTTTATTTTATATCTATCGTTATTTGCTTAGATTAAATTCCTAGGGCTTAAATTGTAAGGTCACATGGCATACATATTTTTGTATGCATATATGTTGTCCCAATACCATCCAGAGGAGTTGAGCCAATTTACCTTCCACAAGTGGCCCATGGAAGCGCAGTGACAGAGGTTATCTTGTTAAAGGTGACACATTCAAAGCTAATCCTCTAATAAAAAAATAATAATTTCTTCAGATTTTTTATCTGGCTCCATCCCTAGTCTAAAATTGATGAAAGGTACACGGTAGCACACTCGATATTATGCTTACTTAAAGATCTTACAAAATACCCAAATTTCCCTCCCTTTTCACTTTTTTGTAAAAATTTAATACCAGAGTTATTGCAGTTTCTCAAATTACTGACATATCTTCGCTTTGACAAAACCCTAGCTGTCATATGCTGTTAGTCCTTGGTATTTTCATAATTAATTAGAACCAAATAGCAGTGCCACGATAAACGAATAGGCGATTTTCCTATTGTTATCTCCTTGAATGACTCTGTCCACAGACCCACTAGTAGTAACTTATAGTGAGCTCCCTGTAACCAATGTGAATTAGCAAGAGATACAGCTTTTTTAATTCTAATTCTGCTTGGATTTGGTCACATGAGAGTCTTGTATTATGATTTCTGGCAGATAATGCTGAAAGATTGATCTCAGAAAGCAAACAGGCAGCTGGCTACCTGGCATGGCTTTAAATTTGTTTTCACTTAATAGGAGACAGGATTGTTGTGCATTAGGTCCCTTGCTATCCCTGGTTAAATCCTTCTGTCTTACTGTTCCTGCTTTTGAGATCACGCCCATGTAAAATGGTACTTCTACATACAGAGCTTATGGCCAGGGGCAGAAGTACATTTGGAATGACCATTCCTTTCTCACCACGGATGGAAAGATAGTTCAGGCATATGTAAGTCCTTTACAAGCAAACATCTGTCAGTTACGATGTGCACAGCGTCATCAGCAGGGAATCAAAACCCATTCATAATGCTTCTGTTTGCAAACTTCTGTCATCAAGGCTGTTCAGGTTGTAAGGTCTATTGCAAAGAGAAGCCAGGGCTTGAATGCTTAAAGAGAGGCTCAAATTTAAGGTAACATTCAAAACTTGTAAGGAGTTAGCAATTGCACAGAAGCCCCTTTCTGGAGTCAACGTTGGGAAATCTGGATGTGGGGCAGATTTGAATTCTATATTAACCTTATCAAAGCTTAACTTTGCTCAAACACTGATGGTTTTTCTAATGATTTGTGTTATTCCTTTGGTTACTGAGAAGACCTTTCCCAAAGCTTTTATGTTGATTTTCCTTGAGGATTTGAGTCCAAAAAATATGAAGAATATTGAATATATGCAGGGTCAATCCCATAAAGTCAGAGTCAGAGAAAGGAGGCAGATGATTACTCTTAATTTGCTATGAAATTGCACATAGATTCATAAATATCAATGTCACCTGTGAGAATGAAGTAGAGAGGATTTTCACACTAGGAGAAAAGGTTTTAGTATGCCTCTTGCCTTTTTTTTAAGCACATATTACCATATTATTTGTTTAATGATATATTCTTATTGTCGCATTATACTTGTACATTTATTGTTGTTCTTTGAAAGCAATTAAATTGTTGTGACTTCCAGGGCGCAGTTATAGAATTGATTTAAGTAATACTTAAGGATTAGAACAATGAATAAAAATTATCTGGGGTATTTGTTTAAAATGCAGACTTGGGGGGGGTGGTGCTGTCCTCCATGATTCGAATTGGTCAACAATCCTCGGAGCCTAGAAATCTGCTTTCTGCCAAGCATAAGGGCTTCTGATTTGGGTGGTCCTCAGAAAAACACTATTAAAAAGTGTAATTTTTAGGGCGCCTGGGTGGCTCAGTTGGTTGGACGACTGCCTTTGGCTCAAGTCATGATCCTGGAGTCCCGGGATCGAGTCCCACATCGGGCTCCCAGCTCCATGTGGAGTCTGCTTCTCCCTCTGACCTTCTCCTCGCTCATGTTCTCTCTCACTGTCTCTCTCTCAAATAAATAAATAAAATCTTTAAAAAAAAAAGTGTAATTTTTAAAAAGATAACAATTAAATAAAAATCAGCTTCATAGGAAATATAAATGAAGAATCTTGTTTTCCTGTATAAGTTATTCTTATAATAAAGAGGTGTGACCAGAGTCCCGATTCCTTTAGAACCAAGGAAGAGATGCAGTGGCAAGTCTGAGGGCCTGCACTCCTGGGAGGCCAGTCCAGCTTGGGATTCAGAAATGACTTTACTCAGTCACTGTCCTATGTCTCTTTTTTCTCCTCTCCAAATTGGGGATGGAAGGGAAGCATACCTTTCTATGACCTGGACAGGTTGAATATGAGGCTACTTTGTAAATCCAAACCAGTGTCATTATATTCAACACTTGGACAATGCTTCATTCTTTCCAAATTGTTGTATTTAAAACACGGTAACTATAAGGGCTCAGGTTTTAATGTCAAACCCTAAACTGCGAAATCGTAGCCTCTTTGAGGCTTTGAAAGGTCATGCAAGGTCACAGCCACATTACATGTCAACCAACCCTGAAAGATACAATCTTCAAGGCTGCTAGAAAAAAGAAATCTCACAGCTTCCCTTGGCAGTTGTGTGTTTGAGGCCTAAAAAATCTTTCAAGAGAAATCCTTCTGAGTTCTTAATCCAAGCTGTCTGTGACACCTCTTGGCCTATCGTTGGGAAGGAGGGAAAAACTGGCCTCCCTAATTCATGCTCCTCTTTCACAGACAGCATATTGTCATACTCTCTCTTGTTGTGGTGGTGGTGGTGGTGGTGGTGGTGGTGGTGGTGGTTGCTGTTGTTTAATGCAGACATAAAGCCAGTCTCTTTGGCCTTTCCATGTTAAGCTTCAGGAAGACATCTATATTTTGCCCATTGATTCTTTTCATTCTAGGTACTCACAGATAATGTGAGGATGACCACTACTGCAATGTGACATCTTTTCTTAAACTTGCTGTTGTTGAGAAAATGTTTTTGGAGACCATTTTTAAAAAGTCTAAGTTTATTAGGGAATTTTTGTCATTAGTCTCATAGTGGGACCTCAGCAAGCCAATTTCACCACCCTGATTGTCCTGTTTTCCCAAATGAGAGACTGGGACTACACACTCTTTGTTTTGTTCCTTTGAAAACTCCTAAAGTTGCTCTCAGTAGAAAGAGGATGGGCTTAACGCAGAGCGTTTGGCATCCAAAGACTCCTGTTTTTTCGAGTGCATTATTGCCATCTCATTTTTTTTGCCATCTCATTTTTTTTGCCATCTCATTTTTTTTCGAGCACATCGCTTCTGGTAATGAGAATAGTCTCCTATGGCAGGAGAAAGGAAGGAGGGCGGGGCAAAGAGAACAGGAAGAAGAGCAAGAGGGAAAGGGATTGCAGGAGAAACAGAAAAGGTGGAATGGAAAGAAGGGAAGAAGTAGTAGCCAGCAGTAATCACAGGGAGCATAGATGTCAACAGGTACACAAAGGAAAATTACAAGTCTTTGGTGCCTGCACATATCTTCTGCCTGAGGGTGGAGTGAGTTCCTGGGACTGCTTCCTAAAATTCTATATATTTATTTGGAGGGAAAAAAATATATTTTTATACATTTGTAATTGGGTCTTAATAAAGCATAGGGCCTTGGATCAGTGGTTACCAGGTTTTTCACGGTTTCCCGAGCTGCATGTGAGGTATTTGATGCATGTGTTCTTTTTTTTTTAATGTTCCTTTATTCACTGTCCATTTTTCTTTATAAATTTAAATTTCACAAATGGCAGAAAAACCCTGCTAACATTTTTCTTCTTGGAGAAACCCCGGGCTTTACTAAGCCCACCCTGCAGTATTACCCTGTGTGCACAGAGCTCAGTGTGGCCCTTGAAGAATGCATCCTGTCCTCAAAATGTTAAAAATAGAACTCCCCTATGACCCAGCAATTGCACTACTGGGTATTTACCCTAAAGATACAAATGTAGTTATCCCAAAGGGCACGTGTACCCGAGTGTTTAGAGCAGCAATGTCCACAATAGCCAAACTATGGAAAGAACCTAGATGTCCATCAACAGATGAATGGATCAAGAAGATGTGGTATATATACACAATGGAATACTATGCAGCCATCAAAAGAAATGAAATCTTGCCATTTGTG
>NC_081561.1:95338032-95423704 GCF_022355385.1 Mustela nigripes
ACGACGTGGATGGAACTAGAGGGTATTATGCTGAGCGAAATAAGGCAATCGGAGAAAGACAATTATCATATGCTCCCCCTGATATGAGGAAGTGGAGATGCAACATGGGTGGGTTAAGGGGGTAGGAGAAGAATAAATGAAACAAGATGGGATTGGGAGGGAGACAAACCATGAGAGACTCTTAATCTCACAAAACACACTGAAGGTTGCTGGGGAGAGGGGGTTGGGAGAGGGGGTTGGGGTTATGGACATTGAGGAGGGTATGTGCTATGGTGAGTGCTGTGAAGTGTGTCAGCCTGGCAATTCACAGACCTGTACCCATGGGGATAAAAATACATAATATGTTTATTTAAAAAAATAAATAATAAATAAATAAAATTTTTTTTAAAAAAAGAATGCATCCTGACTTCATTATTTTTGGTGTTTGCTAGAGATTTAAAAAGACACTAAGTTTGCATCATTCCATGTCACAAAATGTAAAGGAGTAGCTTCTAATCTGTATGCCTTTCACGGCACAGTAGATGCCCTTTCCAGAAATGGTTTGAATGGAAGATGGTGTGCATGGGAATGTCTACCAATCAGAACAAATATATTTCTTACTGATCATGCTGCAGAGGGTAACCCCAGTGCTTTGCTTTCTGACACCCAGATACTGAAGTCCATTTCTGAAAGAAAGTTTACTCTTTGGTATCAAATCAATTGGAATTGATTCCTCAAGAGTTCTGACGGTTTGTATCCCCGGCCAACAGATGATCTTGATATTACTGAGAATTCCTCACCATATATTTCAAGAATCAAAGTGCTGATTAACCAACAGGGGACCCCTTGCTTCTTACCAGGGAGGGTGCTCTTCCTAGCATGACTGGACCACTGCAGACCTACCCAAGCATCTTCTAGATGGGCATTGGTTATTTGACCTAACTCCCCAAGGACTCATCAGAGCTATAAGATAAAGGGAAACAAATTAGATGCCACACAGAGTCAGGTAACTTCATGTGATCTATCTATCTTTCTTTCTTTCTTTTTTAGAGAAATTCTTAGGATTTTTTTTTAAGATTTTTATTTATTTATTTGATAGATCACAAGTAGACAGAGAGGCAGGCAGAGAGAGATGGAGAGAGAGAGAGAGAGAGAGGGGAGGAAGCATGCTCCTCGATGAGCAGAGAGCCCAATGCAGGGATTGATCCCAGGACCTTGAGATCATGACCTGAGGCTTTAATCCACTGAGCCACCCAGGTGCCCCTTCATGTGATCTTTCTATAGCCAGCATTAAAAGCCAGAAAGGGCCTTCCAGAAATACATGTCCTTGTGGATTAAAAAGTTTCTTTTCTATTCTTACTAGCTTTATCCTCTAATTGCTGCTATGATTTGCAGTTGAAAGTTTATATCCAAGTCCTCATGCTCAATAAAGATTTGAGGCTTGGGATTGTACACAGGCCTTTCATTAGTCTTATAATTGTTATTATTTAGTCCAGGTGTGTAATTTTTTTTTCCTTTGGTAATCCATACACTGGAATATTCTCTGTGAAGCATGCTAGAAAAAAGAAAGGATAGCACTCTTTTTAGAACTTCATGTAAGAGAGGCACCTGGGTAGCTCAGTTGGTTGGGTGTCTGCCTTCAGCTTGAGTCATGGTTTTGTGGTCCTGGGGCCAAGCCCCATGTCAGAATCCCTCCTCAGTGAGGAGTCTGCTTCTCCCTCTCCCTCTGTAGCTCCCCCTGATTGTGCTTTCTTTCTCTTTCTCTGTCAAATAAATAAATAAAATCTTAAAAAAAAAAAAAAAGACTTTATGAAAGAAAGAGCTCTAAACACCTACAAATGTAGAGCCAGTTTCCAGCATGTCATGTGAAGGCTTTGCCTCTAAATTTTCATTGCAGTTTCAGGATTAAGCCAAACCACTTTTATTCTACTTAATGAATGTAACTGCCCATTCATCAATATGGAGAATTCAGGGTTGAACAGTGTGAAATTTTGTGCTGATTATTCAGAACCTCAGTCAAGGCCATGATTTTTTCCTACACATTTTATGACATTATTTTGTCTAGACATTATGTCCTTGTGCCCTGAATTACAGCATTTATTGCCAAATTGCTTTAATCAGTTATCACCATTCAAAACTATGTGTCCAAAAGAGTTTAGAAGGAAGCAAAGTGCAATAATGATAGGAAGAAAGTAAACTGTGTTAAACTATGCATCATGTGTCTTGATGAAACTACTTATGGGGAGCCCTCTTACATTTCCAACCACCACCTCTGAGCCCAGTCATGAAAAGTTAGCCAGTTATACCCCAGAGAGCGTTTTTTACTTAGAGAGCCTCAAATATTATGGAGGTGAACTCGGACTCCCTCTACCACTTTTATTCTCCATAGTCGTAAACAAAAGTGACACAGCTAACTGTATTTTTGAGTTCTAGTATAGGAAAAGACTGAGGGTATCAGTGATTAGCCTTAAGACTCTAAATAACCTCTCTTTTCAAAAATTATGTCCTCGCAAAGAAAGGGGAGTGCTGGGGCTGCAGTGGGAAGTGGAGTGGGGGACGAATGTTAGCACAGGCTGGTAGCCTTTACTTATGTGACTGGGCTGTACCAGCATGGCCTCTGTCTGGAAAGGATGCAAGATGACCATGGAGAAACCTGTTTTCAAAAAGGGATGACAAAAAAAAAAAAAAGGTTTGACTGAGTGAAGCAGAGTTCACAGTTATGACATGAGATGAGTTAACTCTCAGATGGAAACAATATGAAGTATAGGTCCAAGCTTTGGAGGGCAAGTACACAGATCTTAATTCTAATGATGTAATGGAGTTAAGGGAAGTCTGAAGAAAAACTAAAGCAACAACCAGGAAAACATCCTTGTAAGGAGATTAGCAACCAAGGAGCGAGGGATGCAAGAGTGTACTAATCAAATCCAGTACTTCAAGCCAGTCCACTAGCCTAGCATTGCCTGATGGTAGACCCAATGATCAGCTTTTTTTTCCTAAACATGGAAGGTGAATTGGAACAGACTAAAGACAAACTGGAACAATCCCAAAATGAACTGAGTATCTGGCAGTTTAGGAGATACTCCCCAGGCAAGACAAACCTGGCAGTCCCACCCTGAGAGAGCTGTGGTGGGAAGCCAAGTACCCAGTTTCCACACCAAGACTCAGACATTGAATCTAAAAAAAAAAGGCCTCATTCTTATACTATCTATCCTGTAATGGTTAAGATAGATTTACCAGATTTATCTTGTGTTTCAGCTTTTTTCTCTCCCCCCTCCCCTGCTTTAAAAGGCTGATAGCATCTATCTATTTTAAAGAACTGGCCACCTCCAAAAAATACCCCTTCCAAAATAAATACCCACCTCCAAAAAATACCCTAGACACTGGGGAAATTTTTCTGAAAAGAAAATAGAGGGAGAAATGAAAGTCTTAAGTCTGTGGCAAACTGTGTCTTTAGACAGTTTGGAGGAATGAGAACCTAGAGACTTAAAGTCATGAATTGAACATGTAAAATTCCAGTAAAATGTAAAAATAGAATGTTCTCTTAACCTTGAGCATAGTGATTTAGAGACACTGTGTATCAGTTTTGCCAATAAGTCTGTGGACTTTGTGATTGTTGAACTTCTGGGTCAAAATTCAAATGAGGCAAATTTTTCCTTTAAGAGTTTTGGAGAGGTTTTTTTGGTTTTGTTTTGTTTTGTGGTTTTGTTGTTGTTGTTGTTTGGGTTTTTTGCTAAGAACCAATTTAATTGTCATGAGAGAATCAAATAATAGATGTCAGTACAAGTAGTTCATATATTCAACCCTTTAGTTTGGGGCTCCGTATTATTTGATTGAGCCTTAAATCAATGTGGTTTTAATCAATGGTTTGTTCTTTGCATGGTTTCTAATGCTGTAGATAATCTTACCATGGACTGTACAAACATAAAGGCCTGGTATCAAACTTCAGGTTGAAAGTGTTTGAAGCATTATAAACATTCGTTTCACTACTAGAGTGTAGTAGGGGATTGGCTGTGATGAGACTCGCTGCATTATTTTTTTCAGTGGTGCAACTAAATCTCCATTGCCTTCAACAGGCACATGTTGAAAGAACATTGTCATTAGTGTTAATGGGGGAATGTGTTTCCTTCATTGCATTTGGGCTTTTTCTATTGAATTTTTTTTTTTTTTTTTTTTTTTTTTTTTTTTTTGTAGAGGGCAGCAAAACAGTGCTTATTGAGCAATAGCAAAGCAATAGTACAAAGCTCCCACAGAGGGAGGGGACCCAAGAGGGTTGCCCTTGCACTGCTGATATTAAATTAAATGTGCCTTGAAAAAAATTGTGTTTTGATTATAACTTCAAATAAATTCTCTAACCTAAAAATTATTTTAAGAATTCTTCCCCCTTTTCAAATTAAATGTGGTGATTGCTACAAAGATTAGATCCTTCATACTTTTGTAAACAGAGTGGTTACCACTATGGAAAACATGATGGTTCTAATTCTGGCTAAAATTTAACAAGAAGTCCTCAGCCAAGATTACCAATTTGATGCCTTTTATGCATCATAGTTACCAAAATAGTATTCACAATTTTAACTGTATATAAGCTTTATATATTACGTACCTATACTTATATAGTTATATTTAGGATCTATTACTGTGCTTTATTAATGACCACATTTCTGATTCGCTAAGCATATGGCCTAGATGGCTTCTTTGTCCTCACTTTTTAAATGAAGTATTTGGGTTAGATGTTCTCTGAGGCTCATGTCAGCCCTAAAATTTTATGATTTTGTGTTCCATGAAATAAACTGGCCATCTTGTCTTTTATATGGTCCCACCTGCTAACTCAGATGTAACCTCTCCCTCATTCCCAACAGGAAAAAATTAGAAATATTTTATACAGAGATAGGCTTTTATAAATAAAGCAAAATGAGGACAAGAAGAAGGAATCAACTCAAATTTCAGCAGAAAAGGATGACGTTTAAAAAACATTCCTCCCTTGAAGAGATTTGAGTCATTTTCAGATAACGCATTTGAAGTCATTTGTTGTGGACACTCCCAAAATAGGGCCAGCTAATTTGAAAAGGTTTCAAGATGAAGTTTCATCGAGTTTCATCTGGAATAGAAGAATCTGCATCATTATATAGAACTAGGTCTGACCCATTCTTATGGAGTGTAATGATTCCAGCGAAATATGGCCATAAAATGTTTAGGAAACTAAGTGTTCTTTAACACTTAGGCTGATACAAATACTATGCTCCCTCATCCATTTGGACATTCTAAGAGATACCTACCATCAGCATCTGTAAATGGATAAAATCAGGTTCTAACAGTAAGGAGGATTTCTGACCTATGAATAGCCAGGCACTATTCTGAAGTCCTGACAGTGGTTCATATCTGGGTATTATTATTCTTCCTAGGAAAAGGAAGGGAACCAGCGAAGAAGTGTTTGTGATGAAGGGAAAGGCAGTTCTTCTCTTCACCATTACTATAGGGAAGTCTTTCTTTAGAGACAGATTTTTACTTAGTGCATTCATTTACTCCCTCTCCTTCCTTTCTTTTCTTTTCTTACTTTTTTTTTTCAACACTGACTGGTAGCACTGTCCTCTTATTCCCACTAGTCACTTCCCTAGAATCCCTCCCCATTCTAGTACCTGATCCTCCCAGGAAAATCAAGCTGCACAACCCCAAAGCCTCGGGTTATTGCTCAAGTCACCTCTCCCTGAGCCCAGATGTCTCTGGCATTCTCACGTGCATTTTGCATAATTACCCCTTGCAGTTTCCTAGCCAAGATCTCATATGAAGTTAAAAGAAGAAACTCGTTTTCCCCTTGGATTTCTGTGCTCCTGGGAAACTTCATCTTGCATCATTTTTTAATTAGACAGCCCTATTCCAGGAGTTCCCGAAATCCCACTTCTTGGTGTCGCTGACTTTATTGAGGACACCCAGAGCCTAACACAGAGATGTCTGTAAAGATCCCTGCTGATTCTGTTGACCCATTTAAGCCCTGGTGATTTCTCTGCCACCAGATCCCTTCCTAAGTGGACAGCCAGTCATCCTAAAGGAGAAGTTGGTGCGAAGGGCAGGTGTCCACCATGGATGAGTACAAGGCTATCAGTTCACCATTTTTCTGCCACCTAAGGTGAACCTGAAGTCTAGACCCCCCCAAAAAAGCCTTTTTCCTATTTCTTCAAATTATTTGTAGTATACTTCCTCCCTAGCACCCCCAAATTGTTATCCTTTATTTCTGGAACTGAATTAAATAATAGATGCTCTGTCATTGGCATTTCCATAAGGTTAAGATGAAGTAACCTGTTTAACAAGTATTTCATTAGGGGGAATGAAAAAGATAGACTGAGAAATTCCAGTAGAAGTTTGTTATATAATTTTAAATGCTTTAAAATAACGTCACAATATTCTTCTTTTAAGAAGATCGGTCTTTTGTGGAAGATGTTATTAGTGGAGTCCTTGAAGCAAGTGGTGGAAAATGGCTTTTTCATTACTTCAAAGGCAATATTAAAGGACCATGAAATTCAAAGCCCCTGGTTTTATCACAGACATTTTTATGTCAGGATTTAAACATTTTCCTCCTCGACATTCTTCTAACACTCTAGTTGTACAGGAAAGAATTGTTATAATTGGCCCGGATCATAGTATGATTATTAAATGATAGGCATCAATTAAGCTGATATTTAAATTGAAGATATTCATATCAGATAAGAGGAAAGTATGATTATAATTAAATACATAAAATGTATAATCTGCTTTGGGAGTACACTTTAAACCATGTGATTATTTGTTGGAATATAAACTGTCACAAAAATTCTTCCACCTATTTCCTCTTTGCTCACTGTCACTAAACATAAATAAAATATTTCATACATATTTTCCTTAATATGATTATGGAGGTGCTTTATGTATATTATCATTTTGAAGCTGTATCATTTAGGAATAAAAAGAAATAGAGAGAGGGGAGAGGGGAAGTCTTGAAAATGTTAACCAGGATCTTTTTTGTGAATGCAGGGTTGTCAACACACTTGTATTCCCCAGAGTTAACCTTTTGGTTCCCAGGATTTTGCCATGTGTTATGATTATAGCATTAGCATGAATACAGTGATGCCACAACTTAGTAATAACATGCTTGCTAAGGACCTAGGGATTTTAGCAGTTGTCTGAATTCACTACTTTTATGGGTATTTTTTAAAAGGAAAAATGCTGCTAAATAGCAACATTTGTAAGTTTTAAGTATTATTTGTTTACCTACTGGAGATCAGAAAACTCCAAAAATCAGATTCATAGATTCTGACACTAATGCTTTCTTAGACAAGCAAAATATTCACTAAGACCACAAAGGAATTGTTTTATCAATATGATACTTTTTTTTTTTTTCACTTAGAAGCTCTTGAAAATAAGAGTTCTTCATTTATGTTGTGTGTATTTTCATCTACATCTAAAAGACAAGTAAATGCCAACTACTGTTTTCTCTTTCTGGAATGTATTCCTTGCTGGCCACCTGTTCAGATGTTGACAAGCAGCTGAGCAGTGTCCATTAGGGTTCCTCCACTCCAGTGACTGGGTGACAAGCCATTGGCCTGGGACTATCAAAGCTGTCCCATCCTGCCTACCATAGTTACTACCTAGAAGTGATGATGCGATCTAACTTTATCCAGTTAGAGCGAAATTCTGGATTTTGTTTAACAATAATGAGAAAAATCTGCCCACTGCCCTTCTAAGCCTACCACATGTGATCTGGAGAGAGAATTATGGATGTTGAGCTTTAGCTTTAGCCCCCTTACGATCACAAGGGAAGACAATCCAAGGGTGAGGTTGATCCATAAAGATGAAGGGACAAGAAGAACTGAGAGACAGAGCTCGACCTCTAACTGTGCTGCATTCAAAACCCCACCTCTTCACTGTCAATGATACATGCCAATCAATTCCCTTCATGAAGGGATTTAAGCCAGATTGTAGTGATGTTCAACTATTTATAACCTAAAGTGTTCTACCAGATACAGAATTTAGTGCTAGGAGTGGTGCCTTACACATCATAGTTCCTAAAATGCTGCACTATCTGCTTCTAGGTAAGCAGAGTAATGAGGAAAAAATACTTTTCTATGACTGGAAGTTGATAAATTTTATTTTATACATATATAATGTATGCATTATGTTATATACACAATGTATATAATTATATATAACTGGTTAAATGATTACATAAATGGTTAAATCATTGCCAGTTGTACCTTATAATAGAGTTCAAGTGCTAGCCAAAATTACAATATTCAGTGATTTGGTAGGAAAATCTTTAGCTTTCATTAAAGTCCTTCAGTAGAGAGACAAGTTTGGACTAAAACTAACCAATCTGAAAAAGAAATTTAAAGCAATATATCTTTTCTAAAAGAAACAGTCTCTGCAAGTGACTCTCTTTCCTAGACTGGTAAAAGTCTGTTTAAGACTGACCATATTTAGAAAGAAAGAAAGAATGAATGAAAAAAAGAGAGAAAAAAAGAAATTTTCTGTCCTAGGGTTAGGTCAGTTGGAGAAAAAGCAGGATGGAGTAACCATCACAGGAGACAAAGCTGGTGCCTGAAGGAAATCTAATGCTCTCCCAGCAACGAGAATTTTCAAAGAAACCCCACACCAAGGGTTAGGCTCTTGTTCATCTCTAGGACAATCTCAGGCCCAAAAAGAGAATTCTCCCCAATATCCATCTTTGGCATAACCCTACCAGACAAAGGATAGGTGAGATAGTCCCAGAGAGTAGAACTAAGGTCTATAAGGTTGGACAACTAAACCATTCACTCCTCATACAAGGCAAGAATCACTCAGTGCTCCTGTCCAGCAGGATATGGAATGTGCTATGAACCAATAACCACTCCATGTTGCTTCCTATTCTCCTTCTCAATATGTATTATAACTTACCATCTTCTCCCCATCATTTGTAGGCTGGGAAGTACAGAGAATGGGTGACTTAAGTTTGTTGAATTATTACTGATCATTAAGAATCATATCGAAATTTTATTTAAAATAAAAAAAGGGGACTCCATCTAGAAATCATGCACTTGAAGTGCTAGTACCTGGAAGAGACTTGATTGTCTCCCTTTAAACTAGTGGTTCTCAACTTTGGTTGCTATTCAGAACCATTAGGAACTTCTTATGGCTGGGTTGCACCTAGATTAATTAAATCAGATTCTCAAGGGGAGAAACCAGGCATCAAGTGGTCCAACATGTAGCTTAGTTGAGAACCACTGCTTCCACTTAGGGGTGAAGATTTGGGGAACCTGGATATGGAGAGGAAGATGCATGGATGTTGATTTAGCAAAAATGACAATGGATCTTTTTGCTTGTTTCTTGAGTCATTTCACTCCTTTCGTTTGTAATAACACCCATGTTCTTGATTGACCCCATCTTGGCTTTAGTCACTCATGGGAACATACAGACATTGATTCAGGAGAGTAAGCTGTAAACTTTTGCTTTATGGTTGGGAAAGAGAAAATATTAATTAAGAGTATTGATATTGATTGTTGCTGGACCAATCAACTTCTAGAAGATACAAAACCCTGGAAAATGCAGGAAAATGGTGTGGGATCCCAGAATAAGCCCTACCTGAAACCTGATCTACCTGTGAATGAAGCCAGTAAATTCCTTTTATTGATTAGGAGAGTTGGAATTGGGTTTTCTCTTGTAAGTGGAAGCATCCTCACTGATAGGTTCTGTGGTGGATACAGGCAGTGCTCTGCTAAGATCCCTAGGATTTCTTTTCGACTGCCCCCACCCCCATTGCTTGCTCTCCATTTGCGTCTAATGGCCTGTACCTATGATAGTCCTCAGAGGACTATCTCAGGTTGCTGGAGCTGCTTTGCAATTTTGATCAGAGGGCCAGAATTGTCTTGGATTTACATCTTTCCTAGTGCAGGCCTTAGCCAACCACTTCCCAGTACATGAGCATGAAGTCTGGAGTTGGACAAACCCTGAGGCATAGCTTACACTTCATAGCCTGGCTCAGGATCTAAACCTTTGCTGGGATTCTTCCATTCCTTATCTAACATGCCCAACTCACTTCCCAGTTTCTGCTGGAAGTACTTCCTTCACAGATGACTTAAACACAAATCCTCACTTGGAGACTTCTTCTGGGTAACCCAAACTAAGACACATGCTAATCCCTGCTAGTGTTGAATTCTGTGAGAAGCACATAGTGTGGGATTGATAAATGTGACTGGTTGGCTCAGAAGCTGATTGTTTTCTCTAAAAGTATTATCTCTTTTTTACATGCTAAACAAAATAGCAAAACATATTTAACAATGAGATACATGGCAGAATCAAACTTTAGAGTGAAATCCAGAGAAATCATCAGGCTAACCCCTGATATAAAGAAATTAAATTCTAGTGAGGACACATAACTTATTTCCAAGCCTCTTGACTGGTTAACGACAAGGCCTGTGCTTAAAGTCAGTGCCTCTTTGGTACCATTGGAAATTTGTTTATTGCCATGCTTAACTGTGAATTCCAAGCATCTTATTTAAGTCACATTTTCTCTGTTGAGAGACAAATTCCTTATTCTTGCTGTATACAGAAGAGTGTCACAATAGCTGAATTATTAGAGCTGAATACTCTTTATATGAATATGATAAGCATAAATTAATGATTCTTAAATATATGAACCACACAGTTAGTTACTTCTTGGGCCACAGAATAGACTATGACTAGAAGAAATGTGACTCAGAAGATGGAGCTCATAGACTGAGTTCTGAATTTATTCTGGTACTCAATAAATGTTTGTTGAATAAAGTATAGTGAGTTCCACAAGCACATAGAGAAAAGAGGTTCTAGTGTCAATAGTAGAGAAGAGGTAGGCACACCTGAATTATTAAATGGAGAAAATTGGCTTTATGTGGAAGAGATGGAGTTTGTTACTCTCTCAGGCTTCTTGGTTATTGAACTCAGGAAGTAGGGAGCCTTAAGTTTGTTCCTGGGCTGTATATTCGATATCAAAAGATAAATATTTCAGATATCTACCCTGTTTTGTGTGTTTGGTATGTGTATGTGTTGAGTGTATAGCCTTTTGTTATTCTAGAACTAACAAAGTCCAGAACTGAGCCATAGAGAATGAAGGAAGGTACTACTGTGCTAATGGTCTCTCCTGAGCTAACATTTTAAATGAGATGCAGAGTCTCATCCATGGAAGTCAGTGCACAGATGGCAAGAGTGATGAAAAAGAGATGGTCAAGACACTGGTGAATTTTGGAGATAACAATTGGAACCATGGTCTACACTGCCCTTAGTTGTCACAATATGGTTGTCATCTTGGAAGCCCTGGATGGTATTTTGTTAATAAACTTACTAATTTTCCTTACATAGACCCAGAAGGGGTTTTCTTTAAAATAAATGTAGATAATGCCTTAGACATCCCAGGAGCTTACGATATAAATTTAGAGAGTTTACTTCATAGTGATCTGAAAGGATTTGTTAATCAGGTTTATATAGGCTTGGATATTGTTCCTATCCTGTCTCCTAGATTATCAGGAAAGATCATCTAAAGCATATCTTTTAATGAAGGATAAGCTGAGGATAACTCTATTCTAAAAAGACAGAAAGAAATATTTACACACATACATGGATTGTTAAAGATTGAATAGATAGGGGCTTCAAATCAGATTCCAGAAATGTCAGCAATTTTTTGTTGTTTTAATGCTCTAAGGCTCAGGCACAAGAAGGCAAAATAAGCTGTTGACAGCATTCTAAAATCCTCCCTATAGTCTTGCCCACATACAAAAAGAAAAATAAAAGGAAAAAAAAAAGGTCAAGAGGAATTGGAAAAGGTTTGCCATGAAATTCAGCTTTGTTAAATCACCTATTGTATTCAAGGTGCCCTTTAGCCTAATTTCAAGCTTATCTCATGTAGTCTTCAAAACTACCTCCTACGTAGTATTTTATATATGAAGAAAGCAATTATACAGTAAAGTAAAATAACTTCTACAAGGTTGTAACAGTGGGTTTAAACCCATGTCAGTCAAGACCAAAGTTACAGGAGAAAGGAATAAACAATGCTAATGAATTGGAAAATTCAATAATGAAAGATCTTTTTAAAAAAACTTTTATAAAGTTAATCATTATTTGAAAGAAAATAAAATCTAAATTTGCATTTTGTTATATCCTTAAAGAAAAAAGTGCTATCGTAAAAACTAAGCAATATGTAGTCATTGGAGCAGAACGGGTTGATGGTTTGCCAGAGAATTACCACCAAGTGTGTTAGGTGCTCCTAAGCTAATGGATATACATAAGGAAGCAAGATGGTTAGGGGCTTGGGCAAAGTCCCGATCTGCATGGAGTAGGGTCTGTAAATTTTTTAAATGTACCCTTGACAATTGACTAATGTAAAATTCTGCCTATAAACTCTACTTTTCATTGACTTATTGAAAACAAGAATTGTTCACCCACGAGTATTTATTGAATGTTTATTCAAAACAATTTGCACTAGATTTTACAAGGTAGAGACTAGAGAAGAACAACAATGACAGGACAAATAGACTGAAGGAAAGATCTGGCCATGTTTGAAGTGACAGAGAAGTCATTTCGCCTCTTTGACAGCCATTTCGAGTTCTTTCTAATACTACACATACTCAAGCTCAGTTCATCATCTCCCTTCTGATTTTTCACCTCAAGTCATTAGGATTTGCCACTAAGCAGAGCCTGTTCACTGCCAGAGGCAAAGTGTGAGAAAATGAAGATGCCAAGATTCATTGTTAACATTTATTAAGCACTTACTATAAGCCAGGAAATGACCTTAAGTTTTAAGATGCAGTAACTGATTAAATCCTAAAAATCAACCCCATGAGTGGTTACTTTTCATTATCCCTTATCTATTTGTGAAGATATTGAGATACTACAATGTTGTTAGATTCACACACTCTGAAGGAATTGGGATATTTTCAATAAATAAGAGGCAATGAAGACAGGTACAGTAGAGATACAGGTAAATTTTTAGATGAAATGGAGAGCAATTGAAAAGATGATCTTTATCTTCCCTACAAAATAAGAGGTAATAGGGGAGATGGTCATACAAGGGAACAAAAATAGAACTCAGGTTATTATGGCTTGGTGCTCTGATATTAGCATAAAACATTTACCTAACATTTACATAAAACATTTATAGTTCCTCCAAGAAGATAATGATACTCCCATTTTATGGAAAAAAAAAAAAAAAGCATCTGGAGAGTTGAGAATTTAAGTTGCTTACCAAAGACCACACACTGTGCAAACTCAATACTGTTTACCACTAAATCTTGGTTCTTTTTTCTATGGCCTTTTTATTTATCAATTCTCAAGTTGGTGGGAATGAGCTTGGAAAATTAAGAACAGGACAGGTTTGGAATAGTCATGGTGGGAAATGAAACTCATAGCCACACAGAAATAAGCAAAAATTGTCAAGTCTCAGAACCAGATCTGAGGACTTGAAGTCCCAAAGTGTGATATTGAAATCAAGTCTATTTAGATGATTATTTGATTCACCTATAGCAGAACAGTGTCCATGACAGGAAGTTTGAAACTGTTAGAGATAAGGAAGTAAATGGCACTTACAACACTGCTATACACAGATATTTAAAATACAAAGCAAAACAATTATATGTGATACCTGCCATGAGAGAGGTACAGAGAATGCCACACTTCATTTACTCTAATTCCAAAAGTTCACATTTTAACACCTTAAAATTGGGATGTATCTTAAAATGAGTGACAGTCTTTTTCAGCAATGACAAGACAGTTGTCATGAGTTGGTTGTGATTATCTGCACAATCTTGAACTTGGCCATGGGGGTTCAAATCACCTTCAGGTCTGTTGGGTTGTATTCACTGAGGATACTACAGATATTGATTTGTACATGCCATTGAAAGTATCTTGGAGGCATAGATACAGGGCTTGGAGGCATATATGTTAGCGAAGCAAATATTTATAGTAATTCAGTAAATATGACCACAAGTCCATATTTTGGGGGGAAGCAGCAACTCAAATGCTTTCCATAAATTATACCCACAGGTAGATGCAACTACTCTTGTTTTGTTACTGGGATACCTGAAAAAGGATTGCAGAGCACAAATCAAGCAATTCAACTCAAAGTAGGAGAAATTGTCAGATTCCTTGGCATAGATATATTCTAGTTATCTTTTACTCCGTAACAAGTCAGCCCTCAAACCAAATGGCTTAAAGCAACACTGATCATTCTATTGTCTCTCTCAGAGTCTCAGTGCAACAGGAATTCAGGAAGGGTTTGCCTGAGTATTTCTGGCTCATGGTCTGTCATGCAGTTGCAGTCACAAGGAAACTAGACCAGGGACAACAGGGAGCTGAAGCACCTGCAGGTGGGTCAGGCGTCTGTCTCACTTCATATTTTCCCAGAGCCTCTCCCTGTGGTCTCTTTACATGGGTTGCTTTGGGCTTTGAAATGTTTAGACAGCCCCGAGGCAGTTGGACTATTTGTGTGGCAGCTAAAGGCTTTCAGAGAGAGTAGTCCAGCAAGCAAGATGGATGCTGAATCACCTTCACAACGTGGCCTCAGAAGTTGTGTGGCATCACTTCTTTTTTTTTTTTTTAAAGATTTTATTTATTTATTTGACAGAGAGAGATCACAAGTAGGCAGAGAGGCAGGCAGAGAGAAAGGAAGGGAAGCAGGCCCCCTGCTGAGCAGAGAGCCCGATGTGGGACTCGATCCCAAGACCCTGAGATCATGACCTGAGCTGAAGGCAGCGGCTTAACCCACTGAGCCACCCAGGCGCCCATGCAGCATCACTTCTGAGGCATTTTGTTGGCTACCAGAAAGTCAAAAGACTGCCCAGATTCAATGGGAGGGAACTTAACTTCACCTTTTGATTGGGGAGCGAAATCCTAGAAGAACATATGGGCTGGAAGCTACTGTTGCAGCTGTATTTCAAAAATACAATCTGCACAAGATGAAAGAAATGTCAAAGCATTAAGAGGCTGGCATTACTGTTTCATTCATTGTGTAGGACTTAGCATTAAAGCATTGGACTTCTGCTGAACTCTTTCTGACTTTGGACAGAAGCCATCTAACTTCCTGCAACATATGATTCAATCAGGGGGTGAAGATGATACTACATTGTTATTCTAACTAAACCATGGTATTCTTGAAAGAAGTTGTCAGTGCTAAAGGTATTAAATAGGTCAAGATCATGATCACAAGTCACATGTCCTCTATGTGTAAATGACCCTGGAAGAGCTCATTCTGGCAGGTTAAAATAAGAATTCCAAGTGACAAGAAAGCACCAGGCAATACTTAATTAGCAACAATTTTTTTTAGTGCTGCTTAAAATAATGGTGTGTCTTACAATTTATGGCATTTTTTGCTTTGATGAAGGACAGTAGTGAAATGAAAGCATAAATGTCCTCTTCCTGGTATGGTCAGAAGGCTCAGAGAAGGACGCAGAGAAGGGAATTTTTAGACTTGGGGAGGTAGAAATAATACCTAATGATGAAGCAAGAAATCAAGGAGTATGTTGGAAAAACACTTTACAATTAAACCCCATTCCATGTACCTAGGTTTTGCCCCATTGCTCCTAATGTAATTCCTCCTCTCATCAGTCTTGCCATTTCCCTTGTGAGTTCCCCAGGTTCCTGCCAGTCCTTCATGACTCCTGTAGGTCCTGCCAACCCCATGTTGAGATTCTTCATTGGTTGCAAATGGAGGTCAGGAGGGGTGGGCTGGTAGGGCAGAGTTTAGTTTATCTGTTTTACCTATTAGGGTTTCTTAAAAGGTTTCTATTGATGAATGGGGTTCAAAACTTAAAAACAAAACAAAAATGGAAGTTACCATAATATACCATGTACTTTCATGCTCAATCTTAGAGCATACCATTAATGTCATCCTCCATTCAATTAATGCCTGCTTAAGACCATCTTCCAGGTATTAAATACTGTGCAAGGCATTGGCTATTTATGGTATATCTTGATTCATAAAACTTCAAACTGAGTTGAAATGATCAAATGCTTTATTTGGGGGGCAAATATCGAGGAGTGGAATTTCTGGATCATCTGGTAATTGTGTCTTTAACTTTTGTTAAAGTAGCTGTATCGTTTTACATTCCCACTGACACTGATGAGAATTCTAAATGTTTCATATCCTCACCAATACTTGGTATAAGTCTTTTTTTTTTTAAGTCTAGCCATTCTAAGGATCTATATTAATATATCATAGTGGCTTTCATTCATATTCTCTTGATAACAAATGATGTTGAACATCTTTACTTGTGCTTATTGGCCATGCTTGCATCTTCTGTTATAAAATGTGTGTTCAGATCTTTTGTCATTTTAGTTGGAGTTTTTTTCTTATTATTATTGATCTGTAAGAGTTTTTTTTTTTAATAACTTCTGTTGATGAGTCCTTTATCAGATATATGTATGGGGGATTTTTTTTTAATGGTCTCGTTCAAAGAGCAAAGTTTTAAATTTTGATTGTCTTACTTATCAAAGCTTTCTTTTATGGTTCATGCTTTTGTGTCACATCTAAAAAATGGTTCCTTATACTAAGGGTGCAAAGACTTTGTCCTATTTTCTTCTAAAGCTTTTATAATTTTAGCTCTTGTGTATAGATATCTCTTTCTAGTTAATTTTTTAATATGATGTGAGATAACAGTTGGCTTTATTTTTAAATATTCCTTTGCTTTTCAGCTGTCACTGTTTCCTCCTATTACTGATCCCCTATTTTTTATACCCTGTAACCCCTTCTGACTTCTTGTCTCTAGTATTCTGGGAAGCTTGACTGTCAAGCTCATTAGAAGACATTGTGAGCCAGACCTAAGAGAAAACTATTTTAAAATGGAAGGGGATTGAAGGCATTTGTTTTGGCAACACATCAGCCTGATTTTGCTAGCTTTAGGAGTCTCACGTATTTCAGATGGCCCCATAATAGGATCTTTGGAGAAGTGACATCCTAGTTCCTATACTATATTATTTTATTTGAATTCATTTTATGGTGTATAGTTTGTTAAACTCTAGGCCATCTATTTTACTATTAGTAATTCTACACACTATGCCTAGCATAATGTCTGTCTCATAAAAAGTATTTGGTAGTTAAATATGTACTGGTGATTGGCAGCAAATAGAAATGACAGTGTTTCAGAATTACTATTTTCTAGAGCAGTAGCCTTGCTTTTTTACTGCTATGTAGTTTTAATTATACACAATCCAACTTCTGCATATTTGTTTATTTACATAGTATATACATACATCATTGCAATGCTATTTTTACTTACAACATTGAAATAATGAAATAAAATAAATTTAAATAAAATGTACTATTTTCATTTAGCACTGAAATCATATTATGCTCTTGTACTTAGAGACAAGGTATGGGATTCCTAAGTTTTAAATTGGATTCTGAAATTAAACACTAAGCATATGAATGTTATAGTAATGAAATTTCACACATTGGATTGCTGAATAATCGATAGAGGGAACATGTTTACTAATAATTAGACTATTATATTTAGAACCCATGTCAATTAATAAAATTTTTAAGAAGACACAATTACCAACAGTAAAACTGTCCTTAAAAAGTGTAAATACCATATAATCAGTTTTAACTAACCTTTATCTGTTGCTTAAAAAGTAAGCATTTCTGAATTGCTTTAATCTAAAACACCACAGAGTCATGAAGAGGATTGCTATGCATTTCCTATGACAACATTTGGATACCCTCCCCATACATCTGTACAATTCTTGTATTTCTAATTATTCATATTCAGCATGCGCCTTCTAAATATGCCAGTGAAAAATAAAATGATTACTTTTCCTCAAATGTTCAGCAGGCACTCTAAATTAGCCAGCTGGTCTCTTGTCATGGCTGAAAACATATAGTCTTTTTATAAAAAGTGACAATAAATACGTCCATGGCACCAGACACTTTATATGCAACTGGAAATTCCATTGGTGAAATGACTTATGATTGGAGAAGAGCAAATAGTGTGTAAAGAAAGAGAATTGGTGTGAATAGTACTCCACAGGCCTTGCAGTGGCTCACAGAAAATAATTCATTTTAAGGACGTGAAATCACCTTGTTTTATGGCAAGGCAGTAATCTCAAGGTCCACATGTTAAGTTTTTTTTATTATTATTAAAGATTCAGAAGTCATTTAAAAACATGACCTGTTAGAACAATTCAGTGCACCAAGTCTCTTTGCAAAAATCGTGTTGTAAATCATGATTCATTATATGATTGTGACCAGCATACACTTAGAAATCCATCCCTTTTGATGATATCATCCTTTCTATGTGGTTCCTTTTGTGCAATGGAATAGTCCCACCACCACTTTTATTCTCTTTTTTATTTTCTGTGCTCTATTTTGTTCCTTTGTTTTATTTTTGGCTCAATTTTAAACTATCCTATACTTTTTTTTTTTATCTTGGCCTATCTTTTGTAATTTAACTTCTATCACTGTAGTCTATGATATATGATAGGTGCAAAATACCATAATGAAACCATCTTTATTTTGCCTGAAACTCTGGCCTTAGAGTCTCTCACAGACCATGAAATAAAAAGCAAATGAATTCCTGAATGATGGAGTTAGAGGGTACTTTAGAGATCTTCTATCTTAGTCTCCTTGTTTAAAGATGAGAAATTGATACCTAGAGAGGCCAAGTGACCTGCTCAGATAACAAAGCGACAAACTTGCCAGAGTGATAGACTTGCCTTATCCCCAGTCTGGTGCTTCCTCCCTCTGTTAAAGCTTCCTTTGTGATTAAATCAACTGAACCATACAAACAGCAGTCAGCATTTTGGTGGTTCAACTATTTGTGTCTTTTTCCTTGATCATTCATTCATTCATTGATTGAGTACCTTGTATGCACAAGGCCTGTTGAGAACACAGACATAAACAAAGAAAACAGAACCCTGCCTTCAGAGGATTAGTATTCTAGTGGAGTGAGACAGATGATATACACCATAAATGTGTGAAACCTATAACATGCAAAATAATGATAAGTGTTAGGAAGAAAAATTAGACAGAAAAAAGAACTTGGAAATAAATTTATAGTTTTGTGTTGAAGGGTAAAAGATAGTAAAACCTTAAGCAGTGTAAAAAAGATGAGTATTGGGTATTATATGCAACTGAAAAGTTATTGAACACTATATCTGAAACTAATGACATACTATATATTGGCTAGTTGAGTAAGTTAAAAAAGAAAAGATGAGATTAGACCTAAGGCAGTAGAGAGCCATGCAATCCACTTCCTGCATGGCTGTGGAAAATCTTGACTTTGTCCATAGGGAAGAAAGCCAAGATTTTCTATATAGCTCTCCTTCATCTCCTATAAGGCATCAACTCAACCAGATAAATATCCTAAAGTCAGAGTTTTCTTTTACCCAGAATATTTGCAGCCATCAGAAGGGTTTCTTTTATGTTGCACATCTAGATGTAAGAGACTTTAGCAACTATAGCTCTGACCAGGAAGAATGTAAATGGTCTAGGCTGGTACTTGAGAGCTGGGCTGGAAAAGCTGGATTTGTGTCTGTTGGGTTAGGGCCTGTTTTCCTACTTATTCTCTGCCCGTCAGTTAGGCTTAATCCATGGAACTCAGAAGAAGCCCAGTTTGAGATCTGTAACACTTGGAAACACTTTATCCTGAGACCTGGAAAGAAAGAGGAGGAAAGTCATTTGTTTGCTTGAAAAAAAAGCAGTTTTCTGACTATGACCAGACCCTTGAACATCTTTTGAAATAAAATAATTCTCGGGTAAGCTCAGGAAGTTTAACCACTAACTAACTTTTACTGTAGATAGAAGAGAGCTAGTTTTGTGCTTGTTAATTTTCTCATGTTTTGAAAGATGCTGAAAGAAAAAAAGATTCTTTGATTTAAAAAATTTCAAAAATTTCTCTGTATCTATCATAGAAAGAATAAATATGAGATTTTATAAATAAAAATACTATATATGGATGCATAAACTGCATCTTCAGATACAGTTAAAAAATCCTTTTAGATGCTTTTAGACTTTCTATGTTCAACTTAGTTATAAAATTTTTGTTATTTCAGAGGAAAAGTTACCTTTATTAAATTCCCAATGCCATATCCATTCATTCATTCATTCATTCATTCACTCATTTGGTATATGTTGTATGCCAGACATTGTACTAGGTGCAGTCTATAAAATCAGTAATGGAACTACCTTTTCTATAGTTTATGTATCCCCTTATTTCTTAAGGATCAAAATCAGCTGTAATTAGATCTTTGTTGGACAAATGCCTTTCCAAATTCTTTTGTGTATTGAAACATTATAAAATATAATGAAATATGAACAGTGTACAGTACTATCAAGTTCTGGGGGGATGGTCAAGTTTATTAACTTATATGTTAACTTAAAATGTAAAGAATTGCTATATAATATAAGTGTACCTTATTTAAGACATAGGCTACTAAATAAGTCAGTTAGGAGGACAGCGATATTATCAAGTAGTAAAATAAATTTCAAAAATTTGAATTTTCTAAATAGGTTCTTCCTCATAGTATTACAGTACCAGAAGAGATGTCTAACCTGTTTTCAGCCAGGGCATGGATATTTAGGATCTTAAAAAAAAAAAAATTTAATAGCAAGAGGACTTCTACTTATGGAAAGATGGAGTATATATACTTTTCCATTTTCCTTCTGCTAAATAAACGAGAACTCCAGACATAAAACAAACGTAAGAAGACTCTGAAAGGTGGAGAAGAACACAGGGTTAGCTATGGATTTTGGGACCCAAGGAACAACACAACAATGAGTTTGATGAATTTTTACCCCTTGTATGCCCAGATTTATTGTTGAAGAAGCCAGCAATCTAGAAACATCAACAGGTACAGATAAAAATAGGCCCTCCCCCCAAAAAAATTCTGCTCTCTCTTGCCAAAAGGCAAAGAAAAGGACAACAGTCTTTAAAATGATTGCTCTGTTCTACTCTTGGATGTATCAGACAACAGTAGCTTTCTCTACTTCCTATTTCACCTAAAGCTCAAGGAGAAGGGGAGCCAAGAAACACTTGTGGGAGTCACAGTCCAGGTACAAGGACCCACTAAAAGACAGATTTAATCATAAGATTATAAAAGACTTCATCTTCCCCATACCTTAACACCATACCAACAGGGCTTGAGGATAACAGTGGCTTACTGCAAGATGCAAAATATGTGGAGATATAACTGACAAAACTGAAAGGAGAAACCAACAAATCTATGGTTATAGTTGGAAACTTCACCACCACTCTCTCAGTAAGTGCTAGAACAACTAGAGAGAAAATTAGCAAGTATATAAAAGAACTCAACAACACCATCAGCCAATGGAATCTAATTGATATTTGTAGGACATTCCACCCAACAAAAGCAGAATAACCATTCTTTTCAAGTGTCCACAGAACCTACATCAAGATAGATCATACCATGGACCATAAAAGGAACCTCAACAAACTTTAAAGAATTAAAATTATACGGTATTTTCTCTGACCACAATGGAGTAAAACTAGAAATAAATAACATGCAAAAAATGGGAAAATCTCCCTGAACACTTGGAAATTAAACACTTCTAAATCTATGAGTCAAAGAGTGAAATTAAAAAAAAAATACATTGAACTAATTGAAAATGAAAGCACGATATATCAAACATTGTGGATAGCTGCTAAAGCAGTGCTGAGAGGCAAACTTATTGTACTAAATGCACATATTACAAGGGAAGAAAGGTTTTAAATCTGTATTTTAGAATCTCTCCTCAAAAATTTAGGAGGAGGAAAAGCAAAATAAACTCAAAGCAAACAGAAGAAAGGAAATAATGAAGCAAAAAGCCAATGAAATTGAAAGCAGAAAACTGAATTAGGAAATACACAAAATAGCTATTATTTGCAAACATAAATTGATAAAAATTAACAAGAAAAAAAGATGCAAATGATTGGTACCAAGAATGAAAATGTGGATGTCAATGAAGACCCTGTATATTAGTTTGCTAGGGATTCTTTAATGAAGTGCTGTAGACTGAGCAGCTTGAGCAACAGAGATTTGTCTCAGAGTGCTGGTGGCTGTTAAGTCCCAAACCAAGGTGTTTCCCTGTTTGGTTCCTTCTGAAGGCTTTGAATGAAAGATCTGTTCTAGGCTTTTCTCGTTTGTAGGTGGCTGTCTTCCCTCTATGCATATATCTGTGTCCCAAACTCCTTTTTATAAGGATACCAGTCACATTGGATTAAGGTTAACCTAAGGACTTCACTTTATTACCTCTTTAAAGACCTTGTCTCCGAATAAAGTCACATTCTGAGGTGCTAAGGGTTAGGACTTCAACATATCAATTCTGTGGGGGCATTGCAACCCATAATACCTTGAAAGCAACAAAAGGACAACAAGGAAATGCTTCAAAAGACTCTATACATATGAAATTGACAATTTAGACAAAATAGGCCACTCTGAAAAACAGTCTACTGTAGCTCACCCAATATTAAATCCATAGGCAAAAAAATGAACCTAGCTGAATGTCTAAAGCTGTTAAGAAAATTAAATCTATTATTTAAAAAAAAACCTACAAGAAAGAAAGATAGAAAAAGAAGGAAGGAAGGAAGTTTGCCTGCCCAGGTCCAGTGGTTAAGTGGGGAATTATACCAGACATTAATTTCTCATCATCTCTTCCAGAAAACATAAGAGGAGGAACATTATTCAATTCATTTTGTGAACTTGCATTATCTTGTTACCAAAACTTGACCAAAATAATTCAAAAAAGAAAATTTCAGACCAATATTTGTCATTAATATAGATATAAAAACCATATAAAATATTAACAAATAGAAATCAGCAATATAAAAATAACTATATTCCATGGACAATTAGGACTTATTCCAGAGGTATAAAACTAGTTCAATATAATCCACATTAGCAGATTAAAGAAGAAAAATTACCTGGGAAGAAAAACAAGAATTAATGCAGAAAAACGATTTCAAAAAATTTGACACCTATTCTTGATAACAAAAAAAAAAAAAAAAACAACCTCTCAGGAAAATAAGAATAGAAGAAAATTTCCACAATTTTCCCAACTCCATTAAAAGTACCTACAAAAAAAAATACATTGCTAAAATTTTGCTTAATAGTGAAAAATTGAACATTTTTCTCCTAAGGGTAGGAATAAAGCAAGGATGCGAATTCACAGACACACAGATCAATGGATAAGAACTGAGAATCCAGAAATAGGACTCACACAAATATGGCCCACTGACTTTGGCAAGATGAAAAAGCAATTCAACACAGGAATGATAGCGCTTTCAAGAAATGATACTAGGCAAGCAGACATCCATAGGCAACAAAAATGAACCTAGTTTGAAGACCCACCTTATTAAAAAGTTAACTCAAAATGGATTTCAAACTTACATATAAACTGTAACTAAATTTTTAAGGGAAAAAATGGGAATTAATCTTTGGCAACAAAATCTAGGCAAAAAATTCTTAGATTTGACACCAAAAGTACAATCTATGAAGGAAAATACAGGAGAGTGATATAAGCAAGAAGACTGTGTAGGAATTTATAGTACATGTCTCCTCCAAGAAATACCAATCTGAATAATATCCATACACAAAAATGCCTTCAAAACAGGTGGGAATTATAGTACCTGAGAGGAGCAAAGAAATAAAAGACGATGCAATACCCCATTACCTCTCTGAGTTCAGGCAGCTCAGCATGGAGAAAAACACCCTTCCTTGGGGGAAAGAGAGTAAAGTGAGAATCTGACTTCATTATAGACCCTACTACAGGCCCACACAAGTGCCAGACCAACTTCCATGAACACAAGACCCTGTCCCTCACCAGGCCAGTATCCATGGACCTATCCTCTAGATCAGTTCCAGGCTGCCCAAGATCCTACAGTTCCAGGCTCTAGGAAGGATCCTATAGACTAAGGTTTCTGGTCTAATACTGAGCTAGCTTCAGGTGGTATCAGCCTCCAGGTTGGCTCCCACAGACTCAGGCAGCCCTCCCAAAGCCTGAGGCTCCAGGCTTACTCTTGTGAACTGAAGCTCCAAGCCTACCCCAGATTGAGTCAGCCCCCATGGACACCAGGCCCAAGCACATGGACCCAGGTCCCAGGCCTACCACCACATATGCAAGTGCCAGGCCCACCCCTGTGAAATTGGGCTGCAGACCTACCCCCTTGGATCCAGGCACCAGACCTTCCCACCTGAGTGTTTATAGGTTGTTCAATTTGTTGATTATAATTGTTCATATTCATCTCTTATGATCTTTGGTATTTCTATGGCATCAGTTATAATGTTTCCTCTTTCATTTCTGATTTTATTTATTTGAGTTCCCTCTCTTTTTTTCTTGATAGGTCTAGCTAAATTTTTGTTTTGTGTACCTTTTCAAAAACCAACTCTTAGTTTTTTAGTCTTTTTAACTCTATTTATTTCCACTTTGATAATTTCTATTTTTTCTTTCTACTAACATTGGACTTAGTTTGTTCTTTTTCTAGTTCCCTGAGGAACAGAGAGAAGTTCTATACTTTTTACTGGTGAATTCTACCAAACATTTAAAGAATTAACACCAGTGCTTCTCAAATTCTGCAAAAAATTTCAGGAAAATCGAACACCCCCAAACTCGTTTTATAAAGCCAGCGTTACCTTCATATCAAAACCAAAAGAGAATAACACAAGAAAATAATAATAACAAAAGAAAATAACACAAAATACAGGCCAATATCTCTGATTAATATAAATGCAAAAATTCTCAAACAAAATATTAGCAAACCAAATCCAATAGCACATTAGAAGGATCATACATTATAATCAAATGGGATTTTTCTTTGGAATGCAAGGATAATTCAACATGTACAGATCAATAAATGTCATACACTACAGTAAGAGAATGAAAGATAAAAATTATATGATCATTTCAATAGATGGCAAAAAAGCATTTGACAAAATTCAGCATCCTTTTGATTACAAAAATTCAAACAAACTGGGTATAGAAGGGATGTTCATTAACATAATAAAGGCCACATATGATAAGCCCACAGCTAACATCATACTGAAGAGTGAAAGCTTTCCCTATGAGGTCAGGAATCAGATGAGGGTGCCCACTCTCACTCTTCCTATTCAGCATAGTGCTAAAAGTCCTAAGCAAAGCAATTAAGCAAGAAAAAGAAATAACATGCCTCCAAATTAAGAAGGAAGAAGTTTTCAGATGATAATCTTATATATAAAGAATCCTAAGGATACCATCAGAAGTCTGTTAGAACCAATAAATTCAGAAATGTTGCAGGATACAAAATCAACATACAAAAATCAGTTGCATTTTCATATATTAACAACAAACTCTCTGAAAGAGAAATAAACAAAATAACCTATTTATAATAGCCTCAAAACAATGAAATACTTAGGAATAAATTTTACCAAGGAGGTGAAATACCTATATGCTGAAAATTAGAAGGTATTGATGACAGAAATTAAAGATGATACAACTATATGGAAATGTATCCCATTTTCATGGATTAGGAGAATTACTATTATTAAAATGTTTATACTTCCCAAAGTGATCTGTGGCATCAATGCAATCACTATCAAAATCCAAATGGTACTTTTTAAAAAAAATTAATTTTTTTCAGTGTTCCAAAATTCATTGTTTATGCACCACGCCCAGTGCTCCATGCAATACATGCCCTCTGTAATACCTACCACCAGGCTTACCCCCCCAACCCCCCTCCAAAACCTCAGTTTGTTTCTCAGAGTCCACAGTGTCTCATGGTTTGTCCCCCCTCTAATTTCCCCCAACTCACTTCTCTTTTCCATATCCCAATGTCTTCCATGTTATTCTTTATGCTCCACAAGTAAGTGAAACCATATGATAATTGACTCTCTCTGATTGACTTATTTCACTGAGCATAATCTCCTCCAGTCCTGTCCATTTGATACAAAAGTTGGGTATTCATCCTTTCTGATGGAGGCATAATACTTCATTGCATATACAGACCTTATCTTCTTTATCCATTTCCGTTGAAGGGTATCTTTGTTCTTTCCACAGTTTGGTGACTGGCCATTGCTACTATGAACATTGGGGTACAGGTGGCCCTTCCTTTCACTGCATCTGTATCTTCGGGGTAAATACCCTGTAATGCAATTGCAGGGTCGTAGGGTAGATTTTTTTTTTTTTTAATTTCTTAAGGAATCTCCACACTGTTTTCCAAAGTGGCTGCACCAACTTGCATTCCCACCAACAGTGTAAGAGGGTTCCCTTTTCTCCACATCCTCTCCACCACTTGTTGTTTTCTGTCTTGTTAATTTTCTAACATGGATTGGAAGAATAAACATTGTTAAAATGTCTATAGTGCCTAGAACCATCTATACTTTCAAAGCCATCCTGATCAAAATTCCACCAGCATTTTTCAAAGAGGTGAAACAAACAATCCTGAAATTTGTATGGAACCAGAAGAGATCCTGAATTGCTAAAGAAATGTTGAAAAAGAAAAACAAAATTGGGGGCATCACATTGCCTGATTTCAAGCTTTACTACAAAGCTGTAATCACCAAGACAGCACAGTACTGGTACAAAAACAGACACACAGACCAGTGGAAGAGAGTAGAGAGCCCAGATATGGACCCTCAACTCTATGGTCAAATAATCTTTGACAAAGCAGGAAAAAATATACAGTAGAAAAAAGACAGTCTCTTCAATAAATGGTGCTGGGGAAATTGGACAGCTATGTGTAGAAGAATGAAACTCGACCATTCTCTTACACCATACACAAAGATAAACTCAAAATGGATAAAAGGGCTCAACGTGAGGCAGGAATCTATAAAATCCTAGAGGAGAGAATAGGCAGTAACCTCTTTGACATTGGCCAGCAACTTCTTTCAAGATATATCTCCAGAGGCAAGGGAAACAAAAGCAAAAATGAACTGTTGGGACCTCAGGATCAAAAACTTCTGCACAGCAAAGGAAACAGTCAACAAAACAAAGAGGCAACCCATGGAATGGGAGAAGATATTCACAAATGAAACTACAGACAAAGGGCTGATATCCAAGATCTATAAAGAACTCCTCAAACTTAACACACACAAAACAGATAATGACATAAAAAAATGGGCAGAAATTTACGACTATGTGGATGGAACTAGAGGGTATTATGCTTAGCGAAATAAGTCAATCAGAGAAATACAACTATCATATGATCTCCCTGATATGAGGAACTTGAGAGGCAACGTGGGGGGTTTGGTGGGTAGGAAAAGAATAAATGAAACAAGATGGGATTGGGAGGGAGACAAACCATAAGAGACTCTGAATGTCACAAAACAAACTGAGGGTAGCTGCGGGGAGGCGGGTAGGGAGAGGGTGGTGGGGTTATGGATATTGGGGAGGGTATGTGCTATGGTGAGTGCTGTGAAGTGTGTAAACCTGGCGATTCACAGACTTGTACCCCTGGGGCTAATAATACATTATATGTTTATTTAAAAAAATAAAAAATAAAAAATAAATAACACTTCAACAAAGAAAAAAAAAAAATGGGCAGAAGACATGAACAGACACTTCTCCAAAGAAGACAAACAAATGGCTAACACACACATGAAAAAATGTTCATCGTCATTAGCCATCAGGGAGATTCAAATCAAAACCACATTGAGATACCACTCTACATGAGTTAGAATGGCCAAAATTAACAAGCCAATGGCACTTTTTAAATATATAGAACAAACAGTCCTAAAATGCATAAAGAACCACAAAAGACCCCAAATAGCCAAAACAACACTGGGAAATAAGACCTAAGCTGGAGGCATCATATTTAGACTGATATCAACCCTTATTATAATGCTCTAGTAACAAAAACAATGATATTGGCAGAAAATCAGACACATAGATCCATGGAACAGAATTGAGAACCCAAGTGCATACAGAACCACAAAAGACCCCAAATAGCCAAAACAACACTGAGAAAGAAGACCTAAGCTGGAAGTATCATATTTAGACTGATATCAACCCTTATTATAATGCTATAGTAACAAAAACAATATGATACAGGCAGAAAATCAGACACATAGATCCATGAGAATTGAGAGCCGGGAAATAAATCCACACATAAGCAATCAACTAATATTTGACAAAGGACACAAGAATATTCAGTGGGGCAAAGGACAGTCTGTTTAATAAATGGTCCTGGGAGAAGAACTAAGTAATCACATGCAAAAGAATGAAATTGGACCCCTATTATGCCTCACACATAAATTAAGTCAAAATAGATTTAAATGTAAGACTCTAAACCATAAATCTCCTAGGAGAATACATGAGGTAAAAGCTCCTTGACATTGAACTTGGCAGCAATTTTCTAGTTTTATCACCAAAAACACAAGCAACAAAAGCAGAAATTAATAACTGAGACCACAACAAACTAAAACGTTTCTGCACAGCAAAGGAACAATCAACAAAACTAAAAGGCAATGGACAGAATGGGAGAAAATATTTATAAACCATATATCTGATAAAAAGTTAATATCATACATTTATAAGGAATTTATGTAATTCAATAACAAAAACAAATAATTTGATTAAAAAGATGTGCAGAGGACCTGAATAGACATTTTGCCAAAGAAGACATACAAATGGCCAACAGGTACATGAAAAGTTGTGCAGCTAATCATCAGGGAAATGCAAATCAAAACCACAATGAGATATCAGATCAGACCTGTTAGGATGGAAATAGCAAAAGACAAGAGATAACAAGTGTTATGGGGAAGAGAACATTTGTGAACTTTTGGTGGGAATGTACATTGATGTGGCTGGCCACTAGTGTCAACAGGATGGACACTCTTCAAAAAATTAAAAATAGAACTGACATATGATTCAGCAATTCAACTTTTTGGTATATATCCAAAGGAAATGAAATCAGTATCTCAATGAAATATCTGCACCCCATGTTCATTTCAGCATTATTCATGATAGTCAAGACATGAAAACAACCTAAGTTTCCAATGATACACACACACACACACACACACACACACACACACACACACACATACACACTGGCATATTATTCAGCTATAAGAAAGAAATTCTGCTTTTTCACAATAACATGGTTGGAGGACTGAGTGAAATAAGTCAATAGAGAAAGACAAATACTGTATGATATTACTTAAATATGAAATCCAAAAAGCCCATACTCATAGAAATATAGAATATAGTGGTGGTTGTCTGGCCTCTGCGGTAGGAAAAATGAAGAAATGTTGATCAAAGTGTACAAACGTAGAGTTATAAGATGACTAATTTTGGAGTATATAATGTACAGTATGGTGACTATAGTTAATGATACTGTATTATATATTTGAAAGTTGCCAAGTGAGTAGACCTTAAATATTTTCACCTTAGGAAAAGCAATGGTAATTATGTGAGGTTTTGGAAGTGTTAAACCACTTAACTTTGGAACTCACTCACAATATAAATGTGTTTCAAATCATCCTGTTGTATACCTTAAACTTAACACAATAGTATATGTCAATTATATTTCATAAAGCTAAGAGGAAGGAAGATACTGAATCTTAAAAAAAAAAAATGCGTATTGCCAGGAAAAAATTGTTTATAGCACTCCCTCATTTCCTTGGGTGGAAAAATGGATAAAGTTGAGCAACTTTACCTTAAACATGTTCAAGAAACCTGATATTGTATCTGTGTCATCAGCTCCAGAGAACAGAAAGATGAAACTCTCACATAGAAAATTCTGATAGCAGGGGCGCCTGGGTGGCTCAGTGGGTTAAGCTGCTGCCTTCGGCTCAGGTCATGATCTCAGGGTCCTGGGATTGAGTCCTGCATCGGGCTCTCTGCTCAGCAGGGAGCCTGCTTCCCTCTCTCTCTCTCTGCCTGCCTCTCCATCTACTTGTGATTTCTCTCTGTCAAATAAATAAATAAAATCTTAAAAAAAAAAAAAAAGAAAATTCTGATAGCAGAACAAACACTTAAAAGGGAAAAGTTGGTAAATTAGACGTCATCAACATTAACAACTTTGTTCTGTGGGAGACCCTGATAATGAGATGAAAAAATAAGCTATGGAGTGCGAGAAAATATTTACAAAACATATGTCCAACAAAGGATTACTATATTGAATATATAAAGAATTCTTTTTTTTTTTTTTTTTTTTTGAGAGGGAGAGAGAGAGAAGAGAGAACATGGGTGGGAAACATGGCAGTGGGAAAGGAGAGAGAGAATCTTAAGTAGACTCTGCACTGAGCACAGACCCAACATAGGGCTTGATCTCATGACCCTTAGACCATGTCCTGAGTCAAAATCAATAGTCAGATGCTCAACCAACTGAGCCACACAGGATGCTCCTATAGAGAATTCTGAAAGAGAAAAAAAACAAAAAACAAAAAACAAAAAAAACACCAGCATTACAAACAAAGGACTTAACTAGAAAATAGACAAAGACATTTCCTCAAGACATGAGACATTTCCCTCAAAGAGGATACCCAGATGTCAGATATGCACATGAATCATTAAGGAAATTAAAATCATACTGAGCTATCTATAAACATTTAACAGAATGGCTAAAAGAAACAAAAAAGTAGTGGAAACCCCAAATGCTGGCAAAAATGCAGAGAAGCAGGAACACTCAAAAACTGTTGGAGAGAATGTATAATATTGCAGTCACTCTAGAAACATTTTTGCAAGTGACTTTTAAAAGCTAAACATACAACTATGGTTCTACCCAGTAATTGCCCTCCTGAGCATTTATTCTAGAGAGATAAAAGCTTAGATTCATACAAAAACCTGTACGTGAGTGATTAAAACACCTTCATTCATACTAACCAAAAGCCGCAAGCCACCAAGATGTCCATCACCAGGTGAATGGTTAAACAAACTATAGTATATCCATATCATGGCATATTTCTAAAAATAACAAGGAGCATGCTATTGGTAAAAACAATAATGTGGGTTAATCTCGAGAGACTCATGTTGAATAAAAAAAGTCAATCCTAGAAGATTATATACAACATGATCTATATGTACCATTATTGAAATTACATAACTACAGAAATGCAGAGAGCATGTTAAGGTGGGTTGGGAGTGGGAGGGAGGCGGGTGCAGCTACAAAAGGTGTGTGGCAACCTGATGATCCTTGTGGTAGAGAAATGTTCTGTATCTTGCCTATATCAGTGTATATCAGTGTCAATGTCTAGGCTGTGATAGTGTACTACATGTGGTTTTACAAATTGTTACCATTAAGGAAAAATTGGGTAAAAGATAGCCAGGGTTTCTTTGTATTATTTCTCACAACTGCATCTGAATCTACTATTATCTAAAAATGAAATTTTAACTTAAAAACATTTTACTAACTCATGCTCAGAATGCAGTCACCTCTACTTGCATGAACCATTTAGGTTTTCAATGTAGTAAGGGGAAATTCTGTGGAAGACTGAATGGGTTTTAAATTCTGTAATTGCCTTCCTTAAGAAGAAATTGGTAAATTCACCGAAGAGACACACTAATGACTGCAGGGATTTATTCATATCATTGATTGGCTTATTAGTAAGCCACAGAAATAACAGAAAATCAAAATGAACAGGGTCTCAATTTGTTTTCTTTTTATTCCAGAGTTGTAGTGTTCCTTAATCAAATCAAATAGAAATTACAGGGCGCCTGGGTCGCTCAGTGGGTTAAGCCGCTGCCTTCGGCTCAGGTCATGATCTCAGGGTCCTGGGATCGAGTCCCACATCCGGCTCTCTGCTCGGCGGGGAGCCTGCTTCCCTTCCTCTCTCTCTCTGCCTGCCTCTCTGTCTACTTGTGATCGCTCTCTGTCAAATAAATAAATAAAAATCTTTAAAAAAAAAATAGAAATTACAATTTATCCTGTGGTTGTGGCTATTATAGGGAATGATCTATTTCTCCATGTGAGGATTGTCAGTTAAAATACATGTCTTTTTATAAAACTCAAGTTGAATGTATTTAACTAAATTTGTCATTCCTTTACTCATTTCTCCACTAGAGATAGAGTTATTGAGTACCTACCATGTGCCAGGCACAGCTCTAGATAAGAAATTATAGAAGGTAAGCAAACAGAGGCCATGCTTTTCTGGCAGACCACATGCCCTTTAATAAGGACTATGCAGTAATTCTCTGTTTGAGTACAGCCCAAGAAAAAGTTGTTTTCCTGAATTATGCTGGCTGGCTGGCTGGCTGGTTCATTGGTTGGTTGGTTGATTGGTTTGTTTTGTTTTGGTTTGGTTTGGTTTGGTTTGGTTTGGTTTGATTAGAAGAAAGCAAACCAAAAAAAGGACATTTGCAGTGCTATGAGGACTGTATAGCAGTGATAGCTTTTTGAGAATCTCAACGCACGCATTTAGAAGCATCTTCTTCTGTCCCCTTCTAGTGGATTCTCCACTGCCATGTCTCCCTTTATACTGTTTCAGGATATATACTGCCTCCAGCCCATCCAGAAGAAGGGAATGTGTGGGGAGAGTTCTTCACTTTTGTGGCCTTTGTCTGCTCACAGACATGCCTCCCTTGTTATTCTGCAAGTTCCTGTACACACATCAGTCTGGGATTGGAAGCAAAGCAATGATGTAAGAACTCTTACACTACAGTGTCTCCTTGTTTCTTAAGAAAATAACTCACGACCCTCTCCTCTTTCTTCATAGTTCTAAATCTAAATTATATTTAAATTTTAGGTTCATTTTTGTTCTGCTGGTAACTATGGTGGAAGATTGCTCAAGATACCACAGACTTGGGATGCCTGGGTGGCTCAGTGGGTTAAAGCCTCTACCTTTGGCTCGGGTCATGATCCCAGGGTCCTGGGATCGAATCCCGCAATGGGCTCTCTGCTCACCAGGGAGCCTGTTTCCCTTCCTCTCTCTCTCTGTCTGCCTACTTGTGATCTCTGTCAAATAAATAAATAAAAATCTTAAAAAAAAAAAAAGATACCACAGACTTCATTTCTAGTTATGGATATCCTAGGGGAAATCTGAGTTCAGTAGAACCACTGTGGGAGCCTAAACATGACAGAAAAAGAGTGGAGAAAAAAAGCCAAATGGGGCCCCATTGCATTAACTATGATTTTATACACTTGCATTATAGATGGGAATGTTAGGCTAACCGCCTCTTTTTAGGAACATTTTACTTTCAATTTTTACTAAACATAAATCCCAAGGATGCAGTATTCATTAAGACTGCTTAAGTGATTTTTGCGACTAGAATTGGATAAGATGTCTGATTATGAATAAGAATTTGCTGCAGAGTGTTGTAAAAAGGGTAATGAGTTGCAGGTGGGTCACTGAAATCCACTGACAGGGCTCAGTAAAGAACGGTTGATAGATACATCTGTGTGTGACAAAGAATTTGAAGCTCTTTCCTAGACGCGTGGTACAGTTTCAACAAAATGTTTCCCTTCGTTTGTAATAAAAGTACAATAGTTGTGCTAAGCGGCCAGTATCTACCTCACAGCATAGAGTTGAGAGCCGAGGGTAGACACTGCTCCATGTACATCTGTTAGGGCTATACATGATTCACGGGAGCACAGCTCATACATATTCATCCTTCAGCCAGGATCCCCTTTGACTGCACAAAGGCACTAAACAAATCCTCTCCTCATAGAAGGTGGAGGGGCAGGGAGGAGCAGCCCCTCCTCCCTGGATTTTCCCCTCCAGCCAGGCATCCCTCAATAGGATCCTTCCTTAACCCCAGTACTAATTCTCTAGGTCTTTATCTGAACTACTTTTAAATTAAATTTAAGCAACTATTTGCTCCATTAATCCGTGCAGCCCGTTAGCACACTGTGTGCATTTACTGTACAATATTTCAAATGAAGTGAAACTTCAAAGCCGTTTGATAGGTATGGGAAAAGGGGGGCCTGATATAGCCAGAAGGAAGTAATAATCTCCCAAGGATTTCAGCAGGAGAGCTAAACTTAGCGGCAGACTTCACTTTCCATTTAACTTTAAATGTATAGCTACTTGGAGCAACTTGAGACCCCGCCTTGTGTCGCAGATAAAGCCTTAGGAATGAGGAGAATGGATATATTCTGGTCAGAATGAATATTTCCCTTCACCTCAAATATTCCTTTCTTGTCCAAGTAACCAAGGAAACAGGGTTCTAGTGTTTTGCTTGCGAATGTATGTTCTTTACCTTGAAGTGGGAGTCCACTCTGTGAGGAAGTGTTAGTGTTACAGAGAGATCCAGAGGGCAGAAAGGGTTAGGGGCAAAGGACAACATGCCATTCCTGGATCTGGCTTCGGGATATCACCAAAGGGTCAGAAGAAATAAGACCATTTTGCTCTGTCCCCTTGTGGGAACTGGGATGCACAAAAGATGGGTGCATTTCTTTCCTTTGACTTCCACTCCCAGTTAAGTAATGGACTGGACAGACCGAGGTCTTTCCAGGCAAGTTGGAAGTAGATCAGCATGGACCAAAATTTTGCAGGCTACTTCTGCTTCCAAGTCACATAAAGCGCGCGCGCACACCCACACCCACACCCACCCACCCACACCCACACCCCTCCACACACACACACACACACACACACACACACACACAATTCAATCATATAGTCCATTCTTCCCCATTTGCAACTCGTTATCTGGCTGCAAGTGTTTCTCAAAATGTGAAAACCCACGGTCCCTACAGTATGGTATAGAAGATCCATGCTTTAAATATCCAAATATGTGTGAAAGGGGGAAAACGTTTTATTCTGAACTTCCTATCTGCAGTTGGTTAGTCTCTTACCTAGAAATTAGAATCTTTTTACTCTAATCAATAACTTCACTTCCTTCCCATCTTTGGTATATTAATTCAATGAGACTTTGTCATACCAGGATCTCCCTGAGAAGAACTTAAAGTACTTTGGGGAAAAGACTGAAAGCATCTCAAAAACAATTCAACTCGAAAACGTAAAAAACTCTACTAGACAATGAATAGTGAAATGCTAAAGATGCTAAAAAAAGTTTCATGTGTGTGTTGTGGGGGGTTGGAATTCGGGGGTGTGACAAGGAAGATATAATCAGGGGGCACAGTTTCTCCCCTGTAAACTCTATAAAGATGCCCCTGTCTTAGACACCAAACCCGGGGTCATTTTCCATATGGCCTCCTTTCCCCCTGTGAGAGTCACTTGGTTGCATGTTCAGTTTTTAAATCTAAAAGCCCTATTTTTCCCCAGTCACAGTTGCACTAACAAGGACAATCACAGTCGAAATACTTAAGGGAAAAGCAAATACACTCTTACCAGTGAATGTCCACCAGTATGCTAAGTAAAAAGTTTCTCTTGGTTTCTCGTTCACTTGACCATACTCTAGATGTGGATGTGTGTTGTATTAGAATTGCTCAGGAAAACAGCTTTTCCATTTTCGGGTTTTTGTGTAGCTTTCTATTGCCTATGTTGTGATGGCACAGGTTTTCTTTTCATACAAAACATGAGTTAGAAGCGGGGGGGAGAGAATTATTTGATTGCCCTCAATCAGACTCTAGCTTTCTGTTGTCATTAAATCAGAGGCTTATTTGAAATCCGTTATTGACAGTAACCCATTCTTAGCCTGCTTATGTGACTCTCAAGTTCATGTGTAATTTCATGTTTTATTTGTTCTTCATGCACTGCTTCCGTGATGTGCTCATTGTTATGCACCATTTCTGGGGAGTCTCACCTTGGAGCGTGCTTAGAGAGCTGGCAGGAAACAGAACTCGGTCTGTGGATTAGTCATGTGGAAATGACAGTGTAAAAATCAAATTGAATTTATAAGCCCACTTCTTCATTCCTTGCTTAAGATAGTAACTGCAATTTGAAATGGCATCATTTTAACATGTTTTAGTTTCTCTATATCAGAGGTATATAATACTCAGAGTCAGCTAAATTATTAAACTCTTTTCTAATTTCCATCAAAATTCTCTCTGGACTAAAAAATGTGACAACCTCAGGGTGAATGTGAACTGAAATCTACTTGTAAAACTAGCTTGGAGGTGTGGGTGTTCTACTTCTCTGTTAGTGGTTGGTGGTTCTGTGGGAGCATATCTTAAAAATATATATGTATTTATTTGTGACTACATATGCATATGTACTTTCACACTGATCTATTTCCCCACACCTTGTCCTCTATGCCAATTAAATCTCTCTCAAGGAGTAATAGTCATGTCACACATTATTGTAAGTAAACAAATGTGTACGTTAAGATCATTTCTTACCCATTTGTCACCTCTAACCTTTGTGTAAAATGTCTTTTGCATTAGCATAAATATTAAGAAGATGCCATTTCTGCTATATATAGGGCTGCCTTCAGCTAATCAGTTTTTCATGCATTTAAATAGGAATATTAGAATGATGGTAATTAGTTTAGTTTTCCATGAATGATCCATCAAGACATTGCCTTGCACTGGATGGTACTGCTCAGAGTGAGCAGGACAGAGTCAAATTGTTAGCGGGGTTGGAATATCTTTAGTGTTTTGTTGGTGACATTAAAAAAAATCATCTGAAGACTATTATATTTTCTAAGAGGAAATGCACAAGTTGTTTGAGAAAGACTAACGTGAATCATGTAGACTAAGTGAAATTGTAATGAATTGTAAAATAAGACCCGTTTATTACATGCAAGAGAGACAAGGCTTTCAGGCAGATGACAAAACCTCACATGCACAGATGAATATGGGAAAATTCATAAGTACTTTTAGAAGAAGTGCCTTTTAACAAAATGAGACTACTTTTTCTTTCTTTGCACAAACATACCTGTATGGTTCCACAAATTACTTTCACATGTAAACTCAAACGTTACAATGTTGAATTTAAAATGACTTGAGCTTTTATGCAATATACATGTATGTCCTTAAACTACCATTACGCTGCTGGAGTTAGATGCCACCAACAGATATTTTAAACTGCTTGGTGACTGGGAGTTCTGCTTCAGCCGTGCTTTCCTCTTTGTCTGAACAGCAGTGTTTGTTTGCACCAAGATAGTGAAATAATTGCACGTTTTGCTTCATTGTTTTCTAAAAATTAGTAGGAAATAGGAGAAAATTACTGGTTTGATACTGCAAAAAGCACAGTCTTTTAAACCTATAATCCAGATAAGGGGCAGAAATCTCAACACATGCTGATAATAGCAAATCTTTAGCTCAAAAAAGAAAATAATAACAAATCTTAAAGAAGACAAATACACATTCAATGAGAAGGGAAAGAACAAACATGGAAGCGTTCCACAAAAGTCTGTGCTTATACATGTTTACATAAACATATATAGAAATACACCTGCGTTCTTGTCAATACATAACATGGAACATACCAGATTGACAATAGTAGTTATCATTGCAGCTTGGAGTGGGATTTCTGAAAAAAAGGTAAAGAGAGATTTTTGCTTTTTATTTCAGTATCATCAGTATTTTTGCAATATGTATTTGTATATTACCTGGGAAATTTAAAAGACAGTAATAAGTAAATGACTAAAAGAACATGCATAAAAACTTAAAATATATTTCTAAAATTTCTATCTACAAGATGATGTTTAGAGATTTTAGAATACTTTCTATAGTTCAGAAAATAGAAGTTCCTTCTGACACTCTAGTCTATCTTTGGGATGTTAGTCCCACTTACATTTTCTCAGGAAATCTTATGCACAGAAACACAGGACTACCTATGTGTTGTCAAGGTCCCTCCTCCTTGTAACCCACTGGTGTTCACTGGGCCAGCATAATGATTTCCACGTTATCAGTCAGGTGATGATACTAAGATTCAGGAAGGTTTATAAGAAATTTGCCCGAGTTTATGTGGACAGCCATAGGTGGTAGAATGAACATGAATCCATGAGGACATCTCTGCGTACAGGTCCAATGTGCTGCACTGGTTGCCATGGATTGACTGTGCTCCCCAAAATTCATATGTTGAAATCCAAACCCCCCACACACATACCTATGTGACTATTTTGGAGATAAAGTCTTTAAGGAGGTGATTAATATTAAATCAGGCCATTAAGTGTGAAGCCCTGATCTGCTTGACCTGGTATCCTTACAAAAAGAGAAAATGACATCAGAGATCAATCAACCTCTCTCTCTCTCTCTCTCTCTCTCTCTCCCTTTCTCTACCATATAAGGACACAGTAGGCATCCATAACCTAGGAGAAGAGCTCCCACCAGGAACCAAGTCAGCTGACGCCTTGATCTTAGACTGCCCAGGCTCCAGAACTATGAGAAAATAAGCTTCTAGTGTTTAAGGCCCCCAGGATATGGTATTTTTTTAATGGCAGCTGACCAGATGGTAAGGGAAAGACACTAAGTGTACCTGAAGGCCGAAGACATTCCAGCATCCTTCTGTCCCCCCAAATCTTTTCCCTTTCTCAAGGAACAACCTACATGATTCATCCTTTTATCATTGTCAGTCACCAATATATAGTGTCATGGCACAGAGTTTTCTGAGGCATGTGAGTGTAGCAGGGAAAATAATGCTAGTGTGAAAAGGGAAGAACAGCACAGGCCTGTTAGCCAGTCTAAGGAAAGGACTTGCCATGCTACTAACAAATCCCAAATGACTTTGAAAAGGTAACCATTGAAACTTTCTGTTTACAGCAACCAGGAAAGACCATGATCTTTGGGTTTAGACAAACATGGACTTAAATGCCAGCTCTGCTACTTAAAACTGTAGAACCAGTTCCTTAGCCTAAACCTTAGGCTAAACCTGTAGGAATTTGAGTTGTGCTTGAGTTTTGGCTTGAACCTATTAGGACTATGGGAATGAAATATAAAAATAC
Organism: Mustela nigripes; assembly: GCF_022355385.1. Lineage (NCBI taxonomy): Eukaryota > Metazoa > Chordata > Mammalia > Carnivora > Mustelidae > Mustela > Mustela nigripes. The sequence goes on from NC_081561.1 coordinate 95,376,677, forward strand.
ACATCATATAATCCCCTTAGCTCCTGGCTCATGCTAGGTACCCAATATAGTGTTGTCACTGTTCCTTTTGCCTCATTTCCTCTCATATCTTCTATTCCTGCTCTTAAAAAAAAAAAAATCTTTATTTTGCAAGCATGCTGCACAAAGCTTAAAACCCATAGGCAAACTCTGTTATACTTCACATTTCTACAGTGGTTTGTGTTTCAACAAAGTGCTTCCACATACACTAATCTTATTTGCTCTTCTAAAAACTGTTATTAACTATCAGTCCTCATTATTAACTTTCCCCTTGATCAGCAGGTTGCTTCTATGTCACTGGAATCTAGAATATTAACTCTTAGAGGATACAAATACAGTGTCAACATAAAGCTCAAGAGACTATGTTTTATGTGCCCATATGTTTCATGCCATCAGCATATTATAACAACACTTTGAAAAAAGTTTAAGTAGATATTGGCTTTTGTTGCCAATATCAAGATTTATCGGTTCAAGAGTTATTGATCATGGGCAAATCTCGGCCATTATTATGCCTTGAGGACAAATAAATCTTTATCAGCTGAACATGAATCAATATAATTACTCTTCACTTATGCACATCTTTTTCCTAACCATATTGGGTTTTCAACCAAATCATAAAATATGAGAGAAACTACTTAGGGAGGCAGTTGTGAGGAATTATGCCAAGAACATTCGTGTTTTGCAGCAATGCCAATACTCAATAAAGCCAAGTCTTACCAGCTAGTTCTTGACAGAATGGAGGTAATCTCAGGAAAATGTAAAAGTTAATTTTTGAAGATACTGAATCAGATATACAAAAATATCATGGGATAGAATAAAAGATTTTAGAACCACAAGAATATAACAGTCACATCATATGCCAGAAGAGGTAGCTGCAAGATGTTCAGAAAAAGAATGTAGACAAGTTGTGGAAAGCCCAGGGAACCTGAATTTATTTTAAAAGTTCCTCAGTTATTCTAATGTGCAGCCTTTGAGGAAGGACGGACTCTGTTAATAGATGCAAAAGGTATCTTTCAACATTTCCTCCTATCAACACAGACTAATTTTATGTCTTCTTATTCATTGCAACCATATCACCTTCAGTGAAACTGAAGCCTTCAGTTCTTCATTATAGGATCTTTGGTTCTTACCTATGACTTACTGTAAATCTACTCTCAATGCCAGATTTTTTTTCCTGTTAAGTTTGAGTCTGTCGTGCTTGTTCGTTATCCTGCCCATCTTTGTTTCATTTGTACATTTGATCAGCTTTCTTCTCTGTCTCAATCCCAGATACAGGTAAAAGTTGGAGCAGAGACAGAGTCATATAGCACACCCCCAAATCTATACTGCTTTACATATCTGTTAATAACTGCTGGGGCTTCTTTGCAGTCTGTCTCTACACCTTATACACATGCTCTTATGTCAGACTTTATGAAATTCAGTACTGACATTTAAAAAAGAATCTTGAATAAGATTTAAGGTGGTTTCTAATTTGTATCAAGCCGTCTGTCAAAACACAAGCACAACATTAATTATGTGGGAGTGTGATTAATATCTGGCATATGACTGAACTCTTAGATGCAAGAAATGTCTTTTCTTTTCTACTGACCCCCTAGTTAAATGCAAACTGACTGTTTTTCATGCCTTTTGATTTCCAGTTGACCTCACAGGTAACTTGAAAACTCACCTATGCTTGTTTTGACAGCATTGCCAATGAAGATGGGAAGAGCTACATGTTATAGAAGTCCACTCTTTATCATTCTGTTGCCCATGATTGAGGAAAATGTGTCTAAGCAAATGGAAACCGATCGTGGTTGCCATGATAATTTTGTGGAGTATGATGCCCAGTTCTAGGAATTCAAAAAAGGGAACAAAGAGCCAGGAGTAGGAAAGAAAGAATGATGCACTTTCTTGAAAAAAAAAATTTTTAATGAAAATATTTTTTCAGGTGTAAACAAACATAGCATCTCAGATGTGAATGGGAGCTATCACATGAACACAGCTCTTAGTGGTGACTGACTTAGGCATTACCAAAGTGTACAAAATACTCAGTAATGCTCTAGTGAGGCACAAAACTTACTGCACCATTTCCCCAATGCCACATCTGACATTTGACACATAGCTTCACAAACTGGTGCATAAAGTCAAAGAACAACCATGGGGTATTGGGAAAGGGATGGCAGAAAGAGCGTTGTCTGTAAAGCACCCAAAGCAGTTTAGGAAGGTGGTTTTACTACTTGGGTGCTTGGTACCATCAAGACAAAATCCATAGCCAAGTTTTACAGACATATGCGACAAGCAGTCCTTCACACTCCCTTACCTTGTGTATTGTTTTACAATCTACAAAGCACTTTCACACTCAATCTAATTTACTCCTTTAAACCACTTTGTGGGATAAGTCATTATCCAACATTTACAGAGAATGCCAAGGCTCAGAAAGGACTAGAGACTCACCCCAAGACTCCTGCTTCTCGTGACAGTATAAGGGCTGATCCCAGTCATTGATTTGGGTTTCCAGCTCTCTTCCCTGAAACACAGCTCCCTACTTTTAAGTGTAATATTTTTCTCTATTCTCCAAACATTTCTGTACACATCAGAGTTATTAAGATATTCTACATCCCTCTTCCTTTATGCTGATGGTGGTTGAAATCTGATATTCCTTTAAACACGTCCTATATTTCCCCCTCTCTTCAGGTCCTTCTGGCAAAGAACTTTTACCAGGAGTACATTCCACATACAGTGGACATTTTATATCTGTTAGATTCTTCATGATGTGAAACCCTTCTGGGAACTATCATTCATAAATATTTTTCTAAACTGTCTCTTTAGTTATTTAGTGGTGTGTGTATCCATTGCCCAATTTTAATGAATCCATAATAGACCATTGCTGTGCATAGAAATTTATGTTTATTTTGTGATATGGTAGAAAGAATCTCCTAAACTGGGGATCAGATTTGTGGTGAGTGCCTAGATCAACTATTTGTTGATCTGTGTGATATTTTTGGTGCCCTTCCAAGTGTGATAGAGGGACAGTAATCAGAGGGACATCAGGGAATCCTGGAATGCCAAAGAGCATGGCTGGTGTGACAAAGAGGGCACTGATTTATGAGTCAGAAGACCTACGTTCAGAATGTGGCTTTGCTAATAACACTGTGCTATGAGACTTTGATAAGATCATTCATTTGGTCTCTAAATTTCCATTCTTTCATCTTAAAAAAGAAAGAGCAATATTACTTACTGTGTGAAAACAGCCCATGAAGTGCTATAAAAATTTAAGATAAAATTGTCATAGTATACAAATTTTATGAAAGCCATAATAATGAATTTCCTTTGCAAATGTTGAGTCAGGCCATTAAAATATACCCCATGTAAACATCTTTGATCCTAAACTCATATCATTCTCTGATTACTATTATGAATCTCAGACAGGAAAAATAGAAATATATAGTACATAACATTCACAGATGTTAAGTAGACATAATGCTAAGGGCTGAGTTTTCTTTGCTCAACTCCCCCGACTCCTTTTCTTAGTAATTTGTCAGCCTGTGTTTCATAGGTAATCAAAGCTCATGGAAGAATTAGCTTCAGCATAGAGTCATCAAGTACCCACTGTGCAGCACCCCCAAAGTTTGTTCAGTGTCCAGAGTTTCCTTTGTCTTTGTTCATTTTTAAACAGTAGAATTCATATTTTCTTCTCAGAATTCAGAGATGTTTGAGTAAAGGTGAACACTTAAATGGATTTTTGAGGCAGAATGTTGGAATGTGTCTCTCTTCTAAAAGCGAACAAGTACTGTCAAACCACTTTAGCATAAGACAGGAGTCATTGCTATGAAAAAATTGCACACATCACAGGAAAGCATTACTTGGATGGGGGACAGAAGCAACCCAATAATGATGGACCATGATAAGATCATGTCGCCACCGTTTTATAAACAAAAGCTCTTCAACAAAACCAGTGTCAGCAAAAAGTTCACTTATTCTTGCTTTACTGAGCATGAAATGGGATTGAAAGATGGTATTAAATGGATTATTAAACTGAAGAAATGATGTCTTGTGATCTTTCACACCAAAGCCTCCACTTGAGACATGCATTGTCTCAGTGAAAAACTCTCCAAAGACTCATGTCCTTTTATGAAACCTGAGCCTTTTAAATGTTAGACTGAAAGTTTTATTTCCCATTTCCTTGCTGGACTTGTAATCCCTTAAGAGATGACTGTTGCTTTTCATTTATTTTACTCTTATGTCAACATGTAGAAAAAATGTTTGTGAGAACTTATAAATTTCAAGCACAGTGTACTCTTGATTTTTCATGTACCGAGAAAAGAAAAAGAATTTATTTTAAAAATCTATAAGCCATTATGTAAATTTCTAGCATTTTCTCCACTAACTAGTTTTTAAGTTTCTACAAGTTCCAGATTAGACACAAGCAATGTCTTTAAACTCTTGCTTGGTTTAGGCTTTTGAAAACAAGTTAAATAATGAAGCCTATTTATTAAAAATTCAAAGAACTAAAAGGATCAAATAATCATTATTTCCCATTCTTATACAAAAGAAAATTGACATTCTTATATAATTAAGACCCAAGCCACAGAATGACATTAGCAGCAAATATATGCTTTACTGTTTCTGAAACTTGTAATTAGTTTAATATGTCAGCTCAGCTAAATAAAAAACATCAAGCCTAGCTATAGTTTTTCCAGTCCTCAAAAGGACTCCCGAGTTTTGCTTTTGGAAATTCTATACATGATCATAGACTATAAACTCTGAATAGACATTGTCTCTAAGAAGAACTGAAAATAGTGGAATTTTTAAAAAGCTTTAAATGCTTATATGAGATACTAGAAATGCCAAAAATTCACAGACATCAAAAATCACTCAAAGAAGTAAGAGGAGATGTGAGCTGATAACTGAAGCCAGCATTTACCCTGAGGGTGTTTGCTGAAGTTGATCTTAAACTTTATGATCTCTAAATGAACAGGAGTTCCAAACTAAGAGAATCTCTCTCAAGATGGCAAATTTAATAGGAATATCTCCTAGCATAAAGTGTAAATACAAACTAGGAAAAAAGTCCTAGCTCTTCAACATTCATTCATACCCTAGGAGAAGCAACAAAAATTGCCTATCTGGGTAAAACAGGAAAATTGGCACTGGGAGGAAAATATTTTCCCTGAAAATCTATAACAACACCAGGCATCAGATGAGTTTACCAACCAAATTTATACTCTGCAGTCATTCACAAAGTTCAAGTTAGGAATGCACTTTACAGTAACCCTGGGTTGAAGACTCCATCAGTAACTTTACAGAGAGATGCAAATCCTATATGGAAACCCACCTGCAATCCAGCCTTCAAAGAAATGCCATGGATAATATGTCATGAGCTTACAGTGGAGAACCTAGTCATATGCACAAACAAGACTCCATAAATAAGACTTTAGATAATATAATTATCAGAAATAAAATATAAAATGAGTATAAAATCAGAGAGGGAGACAAACCATGAGAGACTTTGAACTCTTGAGAAACAACTGAGGGTTACAGAAGAGAAGTGGGGGGAGATGAGGTAGCTGGGTGAAAGGTATTTAAGGAGGCCATGTATGGTGATGAGCACTGGGTGTCATACACAACTAAGGAATCGCTGAACACTACATCAAAAACTAATGATGTACTATATGTTAGCTGACTAAACATAATTTAAAAATATGTTTAAAGAAATAAAATATGGAAATGGAAGTGTGTGCCAGAAACAAGAGACTTTAAAAGCTAATGAAGGATGGAGTGCCTGGGTAGCTCAGTCAGTTAAGCATCTGACTCTTGATCTCAGCTCAGGTCTTGATCTTAAAGTTGTGAGTTTAAGCCCCACATTGGGCTCCACACTGTGCATGGAGCTTATTTAAATACATACATACATACATACATACATGCACACATATAACCAAGGAGAACTAAATAGAACTCCTAGAAATAAAACAGTAAGTAAATAATGAACAAAACTCAAATCAAATGAAAATTAGACACAGCTGAAGAGAGGACTAGAAAACTGAAAAATAGATTAAAAGGTAAATTTCAGATTACAGCACAGAAGGGCAAGAAGTTGGAAAATATAAAGGAGAAATTGAGAAACATAGAGAAGAGTTTAAGAAGGAATAAAATAAATATATTTAGAGTGCAAGGAGGACAGAATGTAAAGAATGGAGAAAAATACTAATCCTCAGAATCAGGAAGCCCTAAAATCCAAAACAGAATAAAAAAAACACAAAGAAATCCACACTTAAAAAGATTACAGTGAAGCTGCAAAACATCAAAAACAAAGAGATTAAAAGTCTCCAAGAAAGAAAATTCTAGTTCACACTGTTCCAAGAGGAAAGTCTGCCAAACATTTAAGACATAATTTTAATCATATACTATTCATGAATATATTAAAAATGTGTACTCCTGAGCCATTTTATGAAACTATGATAACCTTGTTACCAAAATCTTTACAAAAGGTGGTTATTAGAAGGAAATAATTATTGACTAATCTCTCTCATGCAAATAGAGGCAAAAATCCTAAGTAAACATTAACAATTTTAATTCAGCAGGGTATAAAAAGATAATACCTATGATAAGAACGTTTTTACAAAGTGGACAGTTTGTTTAACTAATGTTAACATCTGTTAATGTTAGCCTCTATTAATTAAATTTACTACATTAATGATTTTTAAATAAATAATCAGTTCAATAAAGACAGAAAAATATGTACACTATCTAGAAATCTAAGCAAAATATGGAATTTTCTTTAAGATGAAAAGGACAGACAAGATCTTACTGATTTGACTATGAATAACAAGTCCCAAATTTGTCCAAGTATTGCCTATTTAATTTTTATATGTTTCTCATACTTAAGAAAGAGATGTGAGCATCTTAGATGAAAAACCAACAGATTCACTGGAACCATTAAGACTGAGATAACATTGGGGCACCTGGGTGACTCAGTTGGTTAAGTGTCTCCCTTCAGTTCAGGTCATCATCCCAGGGTGCTGGGATTGAGTAGACATCAGGCTCCCTGCTCATTGGGGAGTCTGCTTTTCCCTCCGCTCCTCCCCTGTGTTTGTGATATCTCTCTCTCATGCTCTCTCTCTCTTTCTCTCTCTCAAATAAATAAAATCTTAAAAAAAAAAAAAAAAAAGACTGAGATAGCAGGCCCTGTATCCTCCAGGTAGACTCAGTCTCAGGTACTTTTAGTGACCAGTAGGGATTTTATGCTTTCCTTTCTTTATAGAAGGGAATTGAGAACTTAAGGAAGTGGAAATATGCGTTTCCAGTGTTAAAACCACTACCTTTCCCCAGTAGTGATCTTGAAAATAGTTATAAAGTTTTACTTTAAAAAATCACTCATTTTAATATCAACAAAATTCATCAAAATGTATTTTATTCTTTTTTTCCCATTAAATTCTAGAGAATCCTACCTTTCATCAGCAATGTCCATCACAATTACAGGTGGTTACCAGAAAGTAGTTTGAAGTACTATTAAGGAAAGTATTTGATTTAGATAAATAGATACTATTCTATGTTGGGAAATCCATGAAGCAGACCAACAAGGGAAGGAGAACCTATGAATAGGTAGAGTAGGTAATTGGTTGTTTCAAGATTAAGGAAGGGTCCACAGTTTCACTTCAGTTTTTCTTTTTCTTTCTTTCTTTTTTTTTTTTTTTTTTTTTGTTTTTTTTTTTTTGTTACACAAACAGGGAGTTTAGATTAGAGTCAGGTATTAAATTTCCTAAGAGAAGGAAGGGAATGCAAGTCAAACTACAACTGGAAACTAGTCTCTCAGAAAGTAAAAGCAAACACACACACACACACACACACACACACACACACACACAAAATACATATACATGACATATAAATACTTTTTCTCAAATCTCAAATTCACATGCAGTGCTTGAAAACAGAGATGATGTTAAGTGGAAGACATTATCATCAGTTTGCATTTGAACATTTTGAGTAACTATGACTGGCCCATTAAGTATGTCCAAAGCAGAACAGTACTTTGCCTGAGAGAAAACTAGGAGTGGTAAGGGGTGACATCTTCTTCTAAAAAGAAGTTGATGAGCCCACATTTCTTAGAGAACTGATTTTTCTCTTTAGTTTATGAAGAATTCTGTCCTGGTTGTCCAATTAGAGCATCAACTACCAGATCTTTCAGATTCATCAGTTGGAATAAAATCTCAGTTACCTAAACTTTCTGAATTTTTATGAACTACTTCTTAAACTGCAATTGCAGAAGTAACTACTGAAAGACTTCTCAGGGAGAATTTTGTCTTTTTAAAGAAGAATAACTTTGTCCCCTTTTAAATAAATTTTACCCTTCATGTATAAAATGAATTTTAAATCATGACAACAGGAGTTGTGTTCCCTAATGCAAAATTTCCAAGAAATATTTAGCTATGAGGTTGAGTAAAATCATTGGGAGGTTGGTGAGGAAAGAACAGAAAACGGGTATAAAGGCATGGATTTAAAGTCAGTCCAGGAAACAAGGACTGTGTTTTTCAATATCCTCATGCAGATGTGGAATAGGTGGAGAGGTGAATTTAAGAAATTATATTTGTTCTGCTGGCATTATCAAAATGAGAGAGGATGAGGATGTTATAGATATAAGTAAATGAGTTGCTCTAATGATTGTCCACAACATTTTAGCTGAATAAGGAATTAAGGACATGGAGCTGGTTGCAGTCATCAGGAAAGGGTGAGAGACAGTGAAAAAAGAGTATCGAACTATAGGAGCTGATGGGGCTGAAGGAATGGGGATCCTAGAGGAATGGTCCTGAAATATATGATGGTGGTATAGGATGGAATGGGATGCTGGAGGTAAAGATTATCTAACAAGTATTGAAAATGGCAAGTTTTAAATATGATGACCATGGGAATCACATGACTGAGGTAAGTGGGAAACAAGATAATTGGAATAGAGGAGGTCAAGAAACTGAGAGGCCAAGGTTTTAGAATAATTTCCTATATGGATATAAGACTCATCATGAGTTATAATAGGAGTATTTTTGTAGAGAGTGAGCCAGGAGCTAAAATCTTCAAGAAGTAAGAAAGACTGCCCTGGGAGTTAGTAGATAAGTATAAGGTTATAACGTGAAGATATAATGTTCAAAGGTGTTTCTTTTTAAGGGAAAAGAAGAATGTATATGGAGCAAGAAAGACTCATACCTCACTTCTTGACCCAATGATAAGAGAGCTGTAGGAGAAAAATGGCTACCAGCTGAAAGAGTGGCTCAGGAAACAGCCTCCTTGGTGGTACCAGGATTCAGACAGGCTAAAGTGAAGAGAATATTTAGAAAGGAGGTCAAGGGTATGGGTATTTTGCCAGTGACAGCTTGTGTTTTCCAGAAGGTAGTCTTTGCAGTCTTTCCAGAAGAAGTCTTTGCATAGACTGATGGGAATTAGCACACAGATGAGGGCAGAACTGGGCTTCATATGGTGGAAACCATGATTAGGGGCAACAGTCTTGAAGCCTCTAGGCAGAAAGTAGTGAGAATACCGTAAGTAGTGTGGGGCAACTCAGAGGGTGTTTTACAAGGAGTGTGTACAATTCTGGGGATCCCTTTTGACCCCTGATATTGAAGGCGGTGTCATGCTAGAAGTCTCTGGATCTGTACTACACACAGCTGAATTATTGTCTTAATTGCATGTGCCTTGACTTTCCAGAAAGACAGCAAGTCCTCCTATCATTGTGTTTTTTACACTGCACTTTCTTCTCTATTTGCCTATCACACTTGCTATGAGTAAAATTGTACCTCCCTTCCCCCCAAAATTCTTATGTTGAAGTTCTAACCCCCAGGACCTCAGAGAGTGGCCTTTTTTGACTATCGGGTCTTTATACGGTAATCAAGCTAAAGCAAGGTCTTTAGGGTGGGACCCTAATCCAATATGACTAGTGTCCTTATAGAAAAGGGAAATTTGAACACAGAGACACACAGAGGGAGAATGACATGTGAACAGGAAGATGGCCATCTACAAATGAAGAACAAAGACCTGGAATAGACCCTTCCCTTACAGCCCTCAGAAGGATACACCTCTACCAGCACCCATTAAAGAGAATAATGTATTCAGGGACAATTAGTGAAGATGGTAAGGATTCAGGACCATCACAGTAAGCATGCAGACTAGTGTGGTGGGATTTTACAGTGGAGAGAGTTTGGGCTCAACTCCAAACACAACATGAGCAAGTGGAAATTTACAGCCAAGATGCAGGATGGTGATTGGTGGATGGAAAATTACCAAGAGGGAACTTTAAGAGTAAGGATGAGGTTCTGGCTAAATACACTTAATGGATTTGGGGGGTTTTTTGGGGGGGAGTTTTTTGTTTTTATTTGTGTTTGTGTTTGTGTTTTTGCTGAAGACAGGCCAGAGTTAGATATCTATCAACCAGGGGATGATGGAACGTGAGGAACCTGATCAGATATCAAGGCTGAAGATGAAGTGCCTAGCAGGATTCTTGCTAAAACTACATTTTACAAGGAAGTGCACAGATGGGCTAGGAGACATTTGAGAAGCTTGGATAAAGTTTGGTCAACCAAAGATGCTTTGTTGCACTTTGATCTTGGACTTGAGACAATATATTTCTGATGTTTAAGCCAAGTCTGTGGTACTTTGTTACAACCACTCTAGCAAATTAATATAATACATCTATATGTTGAGCTTTAGAGCAGGAATTGAATTTCATCTGTAACTCCAAGGGCTAGGAGCTCAGCATATGCCTTACTCAGATTTAACTACTGTTGAGCTCTTGTGTGGGTGTATTTTCTTTTTATTTGAGTGTTATTTTTTAACTGTAGAGCAATTAGACAGGAAGCCAATGGAAGTGTCTGAGGACTTAGTCTGCAGGGTTAAATTATCATTGGAATCTTGAAAATTCTTTCCAGGAGTCAGGATATGGCTATACTATATACCATTAGCAATCTGGACCCAGTACCATCAACTAATACTCAATTAACTGGCCTCAGCTTTATGCCAACATCAGACCATTCTCTTTGTTATTTCTCTTTCACTTGCCCTATTTAGGTGATTGAACTCAATTTAGAGAGAGAGAAGTCTTTCCTCTGAATCCAATTCACAGGATGTATTGACCCTATATATGATTTTGCCTGTGTCTTCATACCATATAAGTAAAGGTATTTTTTTTAACCTACTCCATTGAGAGGAGGTAGGAACCTGGGTCAAGTACACCTTTGATATATTACTGATATATTCTGATAATGTATCTAAAGGAGGGAGAATAATTTGGGGTTTTTTGGCAACCTGCACAAATAGAATTGATGGTGGGGGGGAACCATATTATGGATTGCCTTGGAAGTAGAATATATTTGAATAGGATTAAAGATATTTATCAGCCGTAAGGGTGACAGTTCACAGAGTGATTTGCTTGGCTATTCAGCTATCTGAATATGATGAGATCTCTCTAACTCAACTTCTACTGCTAATCTCAGAATTCATAGTTTAAATGCCCACAAGCAGTAAGATTATCATTAAAAACCAATTTCAGCAAAAAACAAGAAACAAGAATGTCAGCAGAAATGCAAAGTTCTAAATTAAATTTGAGAAATTATGATGTAGGATTTGGAACTGTCTGAATTATGCTTTCAGATCCATTTGCATGCACTCTCTCTCTCTCTCTCTATATATATATATATATGTACACATATATATGATTATATATATGATTATATTTATGATTATATTTATATAACATGCACACATATACATATGTATGTATATATATACACACACATATATATATAAAGCCTAAAGAGTTTAGCAAACCTTTTTAAAGGTTTTATATATCATATCACTGGCTTTTTCTCACGTGTAATGTATGTATGCTATATATAACAAAAGCATAAAAATGTTTAATCTATAAAAATGAACATAGTACAGGAAGTGAGTGAACTAGTTGTTCCAATTACTTATTGCTGTGTAACACATCATCCCCAAACTAAGTGGCTATAACAGTATTATCTCTTATGGTCCTGGGGTTGATTGGGTTCAGCTAAGGGTTTCACATGGGGTCTCTCATGCAATTGCAGTCAGTGGCTAGAACTGAAGTCACCTCAAAGGACTGATGTGCCTGGCAATTGATGGTGACTGTCTGTTGAGCTCTTAATTGCGGCTTTCAGCCAGAACACCTGCAGGTGGCCTCTGCTTCCTCACAGCATAGCAGCTGGGTTCCCAGAGCAAGTATCCCAAGAGAGACCATGTTGAAGCTCTATCTTCTTTTACGACCTTGCCTCAGGAATTACATCACTTCCTCTCTAGTCCCAGGCCTGCTCAAATTCCAAGGGAATGTTAACTCCACTTCTTGATAGGAAGCATGTAGATATCAAATTATAAGAAGAGTATGTAGGATGAAAGACCTTGATGTGGCCATCTTGGAAAATATGATCTACTACATCCTGTCTCTAGCCAGTCATTCACAACCCTCCTATATGTACACATCTTCAACCCCTCTCATCAAGAACCCAAGATCCTGATGCAAGTCCCTGAAATCAAAATGTTAGATCATAATATCATAATCAGTGTGTGATCTTTAAGTGTTTATAATTTTCAAGTATTAAAATGTATTTGAACCCTCATCTAAAAAAACAGCTCTAAGAGAAAAAAAATCCCTGTTGTTGCCACCTGCTCTGTGAGTTTTCAGACACTTGCACATATCTAGAGGCCCACTAGGCTAATGGGCACCAGGATGGGGAAGCTTCAACTCTTTACTTCAATCCTTACTGAACTACTGGCAGCATTATTGAAGTAACTTCTCTTACTTCCCAGCAAGCAAAGCTCAGTACTTAGAAAAGTTTTCATTCTTTCAAAGACTCACTGGGGACACATGTGCTGATGAAAACTCATTGGAATCTTACACATATGGCCTGAACCTAAGCAAACAGCCTAGGTTGGCCAGATAAGGTAATATTCAGAGTTCTCTCTATTAATTCTCCCACTGATAAACACTACAATCATCACACTTTTTCAAATTGAGCTGCTTCTTTCATACCCAGGATCATTCCATTTTTACCAATACCTTTTAAAGGAGAGTACTCCCTTGAGATAATTCCCAGGACTAAATCTTTATTAAATTTCACCAATATTTCCTAAATCTTGATTCTGCTCTAGACACCTAATTCTTGATCCCTATCTCTGACCCCTACCCAAACTGCAAGGACACACAATGACAGATAGCCCTCGCCCTTAGAGAATTTAGAATCTTGAAAGGAATGAACATATAAGGAAGAAAGGGAAATGTGAGACATATATGTAACTGTTAATTAAGACAGCATTGGACATGGAGTCAAAGATGCCTGTTTTATTCAAAACATGCTATTAACTAGTATGTAAATTTTGGTGTAAAAATTTTTGGCACTAAATCCCCTTTAAGTTTCTTCATAATTAACAAATAAATTAATAATTTCCTTCCTCACATTGATAGTAGCATCTTCCTGATAGACTGCATTTGCTTGTTTAAAATACACAAGCTGGTTCTTGTAAAATGCTCACCTTAGCTCCTGGTACATAGTAAGTCCTCAATAAAGGTTCATTTCATCATGATGTAGTAGCAATGGTGGCAGAGCATGTGGGAATGCTTTGTAAACTGAAGTTTTAGATCAGCATAAAGTATTCCCACTCATAAAAGACAGACTATGTAACATCCTATTGAATCCTGCAATTCTTTGCTCAACTACCAGCAGATCCCAAACACTATCCTTTACTGCTTCTAGAGTCTCTGGGGCTTCTCTGCTCCACCCCATCCGAACTTTCTTCACTATTCAGTGCCAGTTCAAAGACCATCTCAGCTTTAAATCTGCCCAACCCATACCATGATTCTAGTGCTTTTGTCTTACTTGTGTTTGTGTCTCTAGTAACCAGAATAGTACCTGGTGTGTGATGGAGGCTGATATGCATCCAGTGTTAATGCAATAGGAGTGCCCAGGGGAATCAAAGGAGAGAATTGTATGGCCCATGTTATGGGCAGAACTCTGACCTTAGGCCAGATTTCAGGTATACCTCTGGCTTTTTCAAACTTGTTGTTTACCATTTATTTATTTATTTATTTTACCGTGAAGCTACTGAATGATTTTATTTTATTTTTATTATTAACATGTAATGTGTTATTTGTTTCATGGATACTGGTCTGTGATTCATCAGTCTCACACAACACAGTGCTCACCACAACACCTAACCTCCCCAGTGTCCAGCACCCAGACTCCCCACCCCCACCTTCCCTCCAGCAACCCTCAATTTGTTTCCTAAGATTAAGAGTCTCTTATGGTTTGTCTCCCTCTGGTTTTGCCTTGTTTAATTTTTCTTCTCTTCCCTATGATCCTCTGCCTTATTTCTTAAATTCCACATATCAATGAGATCATGATACTTGTCTTTTCTGACTTATTTCACCTACCATAGTACCCTCTGGTTTCAACCATGTTGTTGCAAATAGCAAGATTTCAATTTTTTTGATGGCTGCATAATATTCGTGTGTGTGTGTGTGTGTGTGTGTGTGTGTGTATCTCACATCTTCTTTATTCATTTATCTGTTAATGGACGTCTGGGCTCTGCCATAGTGTGATTGCTGGGTCATAGGGTAGCTCTATTTTCAACTTTTTGAGGAACATCCGTACTGTTTTCCAGAGTGGCTGCACGAGCTTGCATTCCCACCAACAATGTAGGATGGCTCCTCTTTTTCCACATGCTCGCCAACATCTGTCATTTCCTAACTTGTTAATTTTAGCCTTTCTGACTGGTGTGAAGCAGTATCTCATGTGGTTTTGATTTTTATTTCCCTGATGCCAAGGGATGTCAAGCACCTTTTCATGTGTCCGTTAGTCCTTTGGTATTGTTTACCTTTAAAAAAAATGTATTTATTTGAGAGAGAGTGCTCATGTGACTGGAGAGAAAGGAGGGGCAGGGGTAGAAGGAGAAAGAGAATCTCCATTGAATGATGACTCCCCACTGAATGAAGAGCCTGACAAAAGGTTTGATCCCACAACCCTAAGATCATGACCGGAGCTGAAATCAAGAGTCAGAAACTTCACCAACAGAGCCACCCAGACATCCCTGGACTTGTTGTTTACCTCTAATCCATGCTGCTGACCTGCGGTCTTCTCTTCTGCGAAAAAGGTCATGAAAGCTAAAAATAACTTCAGTATACCACAAAGTCTTCATAAGTGTGTGAGGAAGATACAAGTAAGCCCACTTCACAGGTGAGAAATGAGCATTCAAGAGAGTTTTAGCTTGCTTCAGAATCCTACCACTTTATGCAATACCACCAACTCTATCCACCTGACAAGTCTGAGCTCATAACTGCTAGACTCCACACTGGTTTCTTACAACAGATAAGATCTTCATTCTTTCTGACTCTGAATTCCAGAACATCATGACACAATTCCTCTCCTGTCCCTCCTGTTCTTTGTCACAGAAAAGACATTCTAAATCTACCCCATTCTATTATTTACAGGCCTAGAATATTAACCCACTGGAAGTCAGGGACATTATTCTACCTCTTCAATTTCTCCCCAGAATGCAGTGGCTGGGGTGAAACAGGAGTGGGGGGAAGCGGGGATGCTTACCAGTGATATGCAGTAGTTGAAATAGCTTGTAAGCAGATGACAGGGATAAGACCCAGGCAAAAAACACAGCAACCATACTTTTCATTTTGTTTGTGCTTTTCATTTTCATTTGTGTTTTTCTCTTGGATTCTTGTTCTAAGGCAATCTATTAGGCATTTGAGCTGCTTTTTGGTGGACAATTCTAAACAAATTCTAGGTAGCCCTGTTACAAAATAGACTAGACCAAGGTTTCTTAATGTTGACAGTACTGACAATTTGGGCTGGATAATCCTTTGTTGCATCAGGCTGTTGTGCATTGTATGATGTTTGACACCATCCCTGGGACCTACCCACCAGATTAAAGTAGTACCTCCACTCTCAATCCAGACAATTCAGACTGTCTCCAGACATGACCAAATATCCCCTCGGGGTAAAATCTACCACCCCTCAGCCCTTCCATCTCCAGCTGAGAAACTGACCTATGATGAATGGTCTAAGTCAGCCCCACTACATTCATTACATGACACAGTCCAGTTTTGAATCAAAGACATTTTTACCTAATGAAGTGAAAAAATTATGACCTCCACTGGGGAAGACTCTTCTCCCTGAGTGAGCACTCGGTCCCTCAAGCTCACCCCTCAGTGGTAAGCCACTATCCAGGACTTTGACCGGACTGTCATCCATGGTCCCCCAAAAGCTAGGACAGCAAAAGCAATGTTAGGGTTTTGTCACACCAAATTGTCCCTGAAATTCAAAGCTACTTGTTTATCAAGATGTATTCCCCTGTCACTATGACAACTTGTGTTGCCTTGGACTGCAAAGAAAAGACAAGGAATGATTGAGTGGGTTTTTTTTCCGTTCATGTATTGTACCTTAGTTCTGTCTTAGTCTGCTTCCCAAATAGAATAATCAATGCCATTATCTCTTCCTCCCTCATCTAAATCACATCAGGCCTCTACAGTAGATCAATAGTTACAACAAAGAGGGCCAAAGCTTTCATTCCAGGGGGACTCATTACTCTGCAGCCCAGGATCTGGGTATGGATTCCACGTAAGGTTATCTACTCTTCCATAGGAGTTAACAACAGCTGTCAGTTATTAATACCACGCCACAACCCCACCATAACTGGCTGCGTGTGTGCAGGGAACATGTCCAAAACCACACAAGCCTGCTTCCTTCTTTCCCCCTTCCTTTGACTTCCTATTCCTGTCCATATTACTTGAAACTGTCTTCTCCATCAGTATAAAATGTTTGAGACTTCATTGAGATTCTCAGCCAGTACAGGTTGCATATAAGCAGACTCACATCTGCTGCAGTATTACAAAAACTAATTAAAATAAATTCAGATCTTAAATTAGTCTTTTTAGTAACATTTATTGCATAAGCCACTGGGCAGTAAGATACACAATTCAGTTAAGCTGAAGAGAAAAAGTGATTTTTAGATCGTATTTCTTGACAGGCCCCAAAAAAGTGAGTAAAATAAGAGAATGAGTATGCCCCCACTTACCATTTTTCCAATAGCAGTTGTTTCCCCTATGGTCCTTCTTAGCCTTGGAGCCATCCTATTTCATTGCCATTAAGGATTAGCCTGTATGCCGTGTGAGCTAAACCACCATCATGGACAAACCCTACAGCAAATCTTTCTTAGCCAAAATGCCGGTCACTACTGTCCCCAGGTTACCTCCTTACCCTAAGAGATTCTGCAATGGCCCTTGTTTAAACTTGGGACCCGAAAGAGGGACCGTTATTTTAAATTTATTTATTTTCAGCATAACAGTATCATTATTTTTTCACCACACCCAGTGCTGCATGCAATCCGTGCCCTCTCTAATACCCATCACCTGGTACCCCCCCCCCCCCCCCCCCCGCCACTTCAAACCCCTCAGATTGTTTTTCAGAGTCCATAGTCTCTCATGATTCACCTCCCCTTCCAATTTACCCCAACCCCCTTCTCTCTAACTCCCCATGTCCTCCATGCTTTTTGTTATGCTCCACAAATAAGTGAAACCATATGATAACTGACTCTCTCTGCTTGACTTATTTCACTCAGCATAATCTCTTCCAGTCCCGTCCATGTTGCTACAAAAGTTGGGTATTCGTCCTTTCTGATGGAGGCATAATACTCCATAGTGTATATGGACCACATCTTCCTTATCCATTCAACCGTTGAAGGGCATCTTGGTTCTTTCCACAGTTTGGCGACTGTGGCCATTGCTGCTATAAACATTGGGGTACAGATGGCCCTTCTTTTCACAACATCTGTATCTTTGGGTTAAATACCCAGGAGTGCAATGGCAGGGTCATAGGGAAGTTCTATTTTTAATTTCTTGAGGAATCTCCACACTGTTCTCCAAAGAGGCTTCACCAACTTGCATTCCCACCAACAGTGTAAGAGGGTTCCCCTTTCTCCACATCCTCTCCAACACATGTTGTTTCCTGTCTTGATAATTTTGGCCATTCTAACTGTGTAAGGTGATATCTCAATGTAGTTTTTTTTTTTTTTTTTCATGACATGATATAAGCTTCTTTTTCTTTTTTTCTTTTTTTTTAATTTTTTATTTTTTATAAACATATATTTTTATTCCCAGGGGTACAGGTCTGTGAATCACCAGGTTTACACACTTCACAGCACTCACCAAAGCACATACCCTCCTCAATGTAGTTTTAATTTAAATCTCCCTGATGGCTAGTGATGATGAACATTTTTTCATGTGTCTGATAGCCATTTGTATGTCTTTATTGGAGAAGTGTCTGTCCATATCTTCTGCCCATTTTTTGATATGATTGTCTGTTTTTTGTGTGTTGAGTTTGAGGAGTTCATTATAAATCCTGGATATCAACCTTTTGTCTGTACTGTCATTTGCAAATATCTTCTCCCGTTCTGTGGGTTGCCTCTTTATTTTCTTGACTGTTGCTAATCCGATCAAAATTCCACCAGTATTCTTCAAAGAGCTGGAGCAAATAATCCTAAAATTTGTATGGAATCAGAAGAGATCCCGAATCACTAAGGAAATGTTGAAAAACAAAAATAAAACTGGGGGCATCACGTTACCTGATTTCAAGCTTTACTACAAAGCTGTGATCACCAAGACAGCATGGTACTGGCATAAAAACAGACACATAGACCAGTGGAACAGAGTAGAGAGCCCAGATATGGACCCTCAACTCTATGGTCAAATAATCTTAGACAAAACAGGAAAAAATATACAGTGGAAAGAAGACAGTCTCTTCAATAAATGGTGCTAGGAAAACTGGGCAGCTATATGTAGAAGAATGAAACTCGACCATTTTCTTACACTGTACACAAAAATAAACTCAAAATGGATAAAAGACTTCAATGTGAGACAGGAATCCATCAGAATCCTAGAGGAGAACATAGGCAGTAATCTCTTCGATATCAGCCACAGCAACTTCTTTCAAGATATGTCTCCAAAGGCAAAGGAAACAAAAGCGAAGATGAACTTTTGGGACTTCAAAATCAAAAGCTTCTGCACAGCAAAGAGGGACCATTTTTAAGAAAGGTCCTGAAGTCAGGGAAAATCAAAATTATGCTTATCACCAATTCTTCAAATCCCTTATATGGAATTTTTTTAACTGTCTGCCATCTGATATTTTAGTAGTTTAGTTGTATAGCAGGAATTCAATACAGTTCCACTTCATTCTGTGTATTTGTTTGTGTGAAAATGAGTTTCCCATAGTCTTCAGTAACCTCAACTTTGTTTTTTCAGAGAAGAGATTCATTTTTTAGTTCACAAAAGGCTTTGTTTGAAGGCTTGTAGACAGAGTACACCACGTCTGACCTCAGTCTACTTGACCTCAGTCTAATCATTGTTCTTCTGGACTTATTTTAAGAAAAATATTGCAAAGAACAGAGTGCTATGATATTTTTACACCTTTATACAATTCTCCAGATGATTCCTTCTTAATACTGACCAGCCAGATTTCTTTAACATGCTCCTAAATACCCTGGTCACTGCCTCCAGTAAGGAGATTCATTCAATCTATCAGAAGTTGTATTGCGCCGCTAGTTATCACTGGGCTCCGAACCTCTCTGGATCTTTCTTATTCTGGGGTCTCCAGAGAACACACAGCAGTGAGGCTGGAGCAGGTGCAGCTTCCAAATCACAGAAGTCAGAGCAGTCTGTCCATCTATTACCACCATCATACCTGGGGCACAAGATTAAAAAGCTCCAAGTCTCTGAATCCTCAGATCATTCAAGACCATTGAGTAGATACATTTATTGCCAGGCCCTCTGGTCGATGACTTCGTTAGTGACAAACTTTGTTAAGTGGAATTCAGGCCATTAAGAAAGCATTTCAAACATTGGCATTTCCTCTTAAAACTTTGCCTCGTAAAAATTATATTTAAAAGAAAGCCACCTTCCCTCTTACAGTAGTAAGCCCATGTGGATTAGCCTTTATATATGATATTTTTATTGAAAGGAACTGACAGGGCGCATGGGTGGCTCAGTGGTTAAGCCGCTGCCTTCGGCTCAGGTCATGATCTCAGGGTCCTGGGATCGAGTCCCGCATCGGACTCTCTGCTCAGCTGGGAGCCTGCTTCCTCCTCTCTCTCTGCCTGCCTCTCTGCCTACTTGTGATTTCTCTCTGTCAAATAAATAAATAAAATCTTTAAAAAAAAAAAATAAAAATAAAAAAATAATAAAAAAAAAAAATAAAAGAACTGACATTGTATTTGTTTATTTTGTCATTGGGCCTTAAATATTCAATAGCAATTTTATGTGTTTTTCTTACCATTGTTTCCTGTTCTGTTGGTATATATCTTATACCTGTTTAAAGTTTGAAGATACAACTTTGTGTTACAATGATTTGTATGCATGTGATTCAACCACAGCCTCCTTCCCATCCCCTTCGATAGAAAGGAAATGACAACAAGCTTCCCAACCATTTCCGGGGATGCCTGACTGAGTTACATCATTGGCTTCTCGCCACCCTCTCCACCAGCTGTCCAGCTCTGTTGTTTGATGCATGAGACACATTCACCTTTATTTCTTTGCAGATATAAAGTATTTCCATGAGACATTATTCTGTACATTTCTCGGAGACCTTTCCTAATTAATCACCTGGCACCTGCCCTGCGTTTAAAAGATGTTACCTGCCTTCCTGTGGTGAGACAGTAGATTAACGACTAAAGGCTGGCTTTCTGGTTACTCATTTGATTCCTGTGTTAGTATTTTATTTCAAGAATGATTTATATCCATTTCTAATTTCTCCTATAGTCTTCCAATTGGGACTTACTCTTCTTAACATATCATTGGAGAGGAAATTATGTGTGTGTGTGTGTGTAAATACTATGAACACATACATATTAAAGAGACTGCATTTAGAAGCACTTTGGAATAAGAATACAATATGTTCTTGGCCACACTGTTCTCATTTGCTTTAGCACAACAACCAGTAGGACAACTCTCATGTCCCTATCATGGTCCTTTTTTAGAAGTTTTAATTAGAGTTAATTTTTAAAAATTAAAAACTGTCAATATCTTTACATAGAAAATGCCCAAGAAGCTGGAAGACTGAGGCAAAAAAATAGAATTTCATATATTAGACTGGGCAAAAAAGATGCCCCTCTCACATTTTATTTTTCCAGGAGTTTGAAGGTTTCTAAGGTTTCTGGAACACAGCCTCCCCCACGTCCCCCCCTTTGTTACAGAATTCCAGCTTGAACTATTGATTGAGCTCTGCCTGTACATTTGCACCAGACCAATCCTAATTAGAGGCTGTTTAATAAATTGGGACTGTGCTGCCTGCAGCTTTGTGACCTTTGTTCCCTGATTGTCTCCCATTAATCCCCTTGCCCTCTGGTGTTGGAAACCTCTAAACTTTGGGAATGCACTGATTCGGGTTCAAAGTGTGGACCTTGTGAGCTTGCCGGAGCCCTTGAGGAGGTTTCCTTGTGCTAATAACCATCTGTCACTGCCTGTGTTTTACTGCTGCAGCTCTGACTGCTGGAGACCAAGGCAGGGCCCTAAGCAAACTGCTTGTATCTTTAAATCAAAGAGTGATCGTTAAGTAACATACCCCCAACATCTTTGCAATATAAAACTCTGAAGTTACATTAGGTGTAGCGCTTTAACCTTTGCCATGTTGAAGAGGTAATGATATCAGAACTTGGCTTCTATCCCTCAAGGGCCCATAAACACATGGTGTGTATACCAAGTGATAGACTGTGGGCTTGCAGTATGTACTCCTGGTTTCTTAGCTCTATTACTTTACAAATAAGGCAACTGGTAAATTATACAATGTCACGGATTGTCTGCTTCTACACCTCAGCTCATCATGCTCATCTGACGGTGTTTGGTATTCTTAGGAAAGATGATGGTCCACACAGTCTTTGGCACTATTCAGAAGACTTGCTTGCCATGATGGCCTGAGATTTGGGGACCTTGTTCCTGAGTTGTCACGAGGCACTGGGTACCAAAGTCAGCCGCTTCACCATGTCGACTTTCCCTTTTTCAAGGTTTATGAAGAGCAAAAGAAAAAAAAAACAAAACACAAAACTAAACATACAAAAGAAAATCCTATTGCATATGGTATTTTTAGGAAAATTTAAATAATTCAAGCCTTTTTAATTGGAGAGGTTAGGGCAGAGGGATTTGGGAGCACATAAACTACTGAAAGGTCACATGTTCAATATAATTCTAAATCATAATACCCTCAGGGCAGACATCTCATGGAATTTTAGAAACATAAGCAAAACCCTATTATCGTAAATATCACTACATGCTGATCCGCTCCCTTTTATCCTTCGTTCTCTGCATCTTTTCTTCTTTCCCTCCCTTCCTTCTTTCTTCATAGGGCCCTATCCTTAAAATTTTCTCCTTAAAATTGCTATGCAATTTCTCTTCACCTTTCAAAGATAGATTTCTGGAAAGATGAATTCTTCTATGCTTGCTACTTCCATTTCCTCACTCTGGTGAGGAACTCTCCAACAGCCGGCTGAACTTACTTTAACAAAAATCACAAATGATAATTGCTCCCAATTAAGAAATCCAGTGGGTAGTTCTGATTTCTTTTCAAATTCATCTTCTCTGCGTTTTCTGGATTTATGGATTACTTTCTCCATTGTAAACCTCCCTATTTTGTCAAAGTTCAATACTTGAAGCTCTCCTCCAGCTCACCAACTGCTCCTCCCCTGCTTCCTGCATGGGCTCTGCCCATCCCGTCAGTGTTAAAGAGGAGCTTCCGTGGTAACACAAAGGAGTTCAATTGTGTGCTCTACAAGACACGCACATGTACAAAATTAAACAACAGTGAAAGGGACAAGTTCAAGAGGATCTGATATGAATATGGTTCCGAGAAAGAAGAAATGAAGAGGATGGGTTGGAGTAGTTCTGGAAGCATTTTGGCCACATGGAGTATGTGTGGCATCTGGGGTTTTCTGATTGCATTTGGATCCCAATACTGATAGTCATGGGATCTTAGGCAAGTTACTTGAGCACAATGAGCACTTACTGGGTTAGTAATTCTTACCTTATAGGATTATAAGGAAAGTTAAAACCATTTGTTGTTATTTTTATTGGTACATAGTATGTATTTGCTTCATGAATATTTGTTCATTTTTCTTAATTCATAGAGAAGGGGAACCTTGAAAAGGCCTACAAAACAATAAAGTAGTATTTGGATAGGCAGAGAAAAAGAGGAAAGACATTTTAGAGGAGAAGACAGGTTTAAGAAAAGAGCTAGGGTAGAGGATTACTTCTAATGTGTTCAGTGTGTGACACCCTGGAGAGGAATATGTGTATGGTAAGTAGAGGAAAAAGACATTTGAACATCCCCAAGTATGGAATATGTGTATGGTAAGTAGAGGAAACAGACATTTGAACATCCCCAAGGGGATGCTGGTATGAGTCACAGAGTCCAAGGGCCATTAAATTATTTGTTGTCAAAGGTAAATGGGTCAACTTGCTTACACTATGTTTATAAATGGCCCAATTTTGCTTATCTCATTGAAAATCTGGTTCAAATATAATATCTTACTTCACTTCCCATCAATGAGGTGTTGTGAATTTATGCTTTAGAGTACATCATCCTCTCCAACACATAGGACTGAAAGATAAGAAGCACAATTACTAAGTATGTAATATGGTATTCGGAAAATAAAAAGGGCTCTGGAGAAAGAGGTTCCTGAAAGGCACCTCTGAGGAGGTGACATCAGAGAAAGACTTGCGTTGATAAAGGAGTTAATTGTGTTGATGTCTGTGGGAAGAGTATTCCAGGCAAAAGGACTAGCCATTGCAAAGTCATGGAAGAAGGAAGGTTCCTGGCATGTTCAAGGAAGAGCTGGGAGGCCAATAGGACTGGAGCAGAGTGAGCTAGAGGGGAAGGAGGACACTGGAAGAGGAGGTCATAGGTGATTGGGGCCAGATCACCGTGGCTTGGTGGGCCACAGCAAGGATGGTGAAGTTCATGTTAAACATGATGGGAAGCCCCTGAGGATCTTGAAGAGCAGAGATGTAGATGTGCTAGAACTTAACTTTCATCAGGGTCACCCTGGGGCTGCATGAGGGAGGCAACTCTTGGGTCCTTTTGTTCCTCTCTCCCACATCCAAGCTGGAAGAAGTAGAGGGAACTTGAAAAAGGAGTGAAAGTGCAGAGGGGAAACTGAACACCTTCACTGCACCCCCTCCCTGTTTCATTCTGCTAAGCTACAGTCAGACTGAGGTGGGAGGGAAAGTACTAGATGGCTAGATGAGACCTCTGACTGATACCAGAAAGGTGCCCTAAGAAGGTATGGGAGCTGATGTATTAGTTAGGTTTTTCCAGAGGGACCGAGCTAGTAGGACAAAGATAGATGATGACATACATATGATATTCACACACACACACATACACACAGAGAGATAAAGAAAAGATTTACCATAAGAATTGGCTTATGAGCTAATGGAGACCAAGAAGTCCCATGACTTGCCATCTGCAACTGAAGAACCAGGAAAGCCAGTGGTGTCACTAAGTCCAAGTCGAAAGGCCTGAGAATCCAAGGGGATGCTGGTATGAGTCACAGAGTCCAAGGGCCTGACAACCAGAAGCTCTAATGTCCAACGACAGGAAAAGATGGACACCCCAGCTGAAGAAGAGAAAGAGATTTGCCCTTTCTCCCACAGTTTTATTCCATTCAGGCCCCCCAGTGGATTAGATAATGCCCCCCATATTGATGAGGGCACATCTTTTTTCCTCAATCTACTGAATCAAATGTTAGTCTCTTTCAGAAACACCCTTGTAGAGACACCCAGAAATAATGTTTTACCAGCTATCTGGGCATGCCTTAGCCCAGTCACACTGGCACATCAGGTTAACCAGCACACCTGGCTAAGATTTTACCTGCATGCAAAGAATCATTCAAAGAGCTTGCTGGAAGACAGTGGTGTGAACAAATGTCCAGTTCTCACTTAGTTTCATCTACAGCAAATCCACTCATTCAATAGCTGAGTTATATATACTTATAAATCATTATGGACATTGAGTATTCTCAAATTGTACATTAAATGTAAGTTTAGGTTCTTTTCTATTCTAGTTAAAAGATTATCAATAGAAGGACCCCGCACCTCTCCAATTAGGAGAACACCACAACAGCAGAACCTCCAGTTGGCACTGCGTTCCCCCTGGACTGCCAGTGATTAGTGAGCTGTGGAGACAGAGGAACAGGAGAGGCAGCATCCAGGTCATGGTGGTGGTAGAAAATATGGGAGGAAAAGGCAAAGGGACAAGAACTGAGGCTCTGGAGATTCACCTCACAAGGAAGGAGGAGAGGGAGGAAGGTAAGGACATTCCAAGAACAATCAATTCTGAGAGCAGGGAAGAGGATGACGGGGGCACCCAAGGGGAGAAGGGGAAGCAAGCCATCATGTTACAGGCCAAAGAGGAGTAAGTGGTTGGGCATAAGGAAGATGGTGTGTTTGAGTCCAGAGGAAGCTTATGAAAAGGGAATTTTACTTACAGATCAGGCGATAATGTTATAAAACTGAAAAGAACAGGGGAACCTGGGTGGCTCAGTTGGCGAAGTTTCTCCTTCAGCTCAGGTCATGATCCCAGTGTCCTGGGATCAAGCCCCACATCTGGCTCCCTGTTCAGTGGAGACCCTGCTTCTCCCTCTCCCTCTGCCCCGCCCCTGCCACCCATGTGTGCACGCTCTCTCTTTCTCTTTCTCAGATAAATAAATAAATGAAAACTGAAAAGAACAAGAGATAAACTAAGACAATTGACAGACTGCGGAACAGGTGTATGAGGCCCGGGTATAGTCATACATTCTAAAAAGAGCAGCTAAAAAAATCAGCCATCTCAGTAAAGCAAGACTGGGTGAGAATTTAAGGTTATTCTAGTCCTGTATTGGCAGATGATGGGCAGCATAATTGTCCAGAGCTTCTCCTGCTCGGTTCCTGGGATGCAGAGATGCTGGGTGGGAATGCTTTGCAACACAGCAAGGTGATAGTTTGAAGGCACTTGGATTTCTAAAAAATATCAGTTCATAAAAATGTTCTTCCATTTCAGAAAGAATTTAAATGGGGACCTAATGCTCTTGGCATCTCCAAATACATACTGAATGCAAAAAAAAAAAAAAAAAAAAAAAAAAAGCACCCTGAAGTAGGAATTTCTGGTCTCTCATTGTCTCTCATTGATGCCGCATACCACTCCCCTTCCCTTAGCGGTAGAGATGTGAGTTGGGTCTCACAAAAATTAAGAAAAGAATTCTCTTCTTGCTGGAGATGAACAATTTTATATATTAGAACACCAGGTTCTCTGTGGGCAGCTTCTGACCCGGGGGCTGACACAAAGCTGTGGACTTAGGAAAAGCACATGGTGGTTCAAGCTTGGGGTCCCCATTAATCATTGTGATATGTGTCACTATTTGATGGTTCAGGTTAGGTCCTGGGAAGATTCATTTTCATTATACTCAGATGATGCTGTTTGGGAAAAAGAAGTAGGCATAGCTGTTTAGAAAGGAAATTAGGAAGGACAGACTAGAGAAATACTGGAAAATACACTATGCAGCCAGCCATATACACAAATACTATGCAGGATTTGTGTTAATAGGGATGCTAATAGAATAATGAAAAATAGTAAAGTTCCCCTATAAAATCTAGTAAAGAAATTAAATTACCATGTATTCTTAAAATATGTTGCATCTGCATGTTTTGATTGTGGTGGCTCCTACCGTGTCCTCAAGAGCTACATGATACTACCTCATGTTGTATAATATTGTAAAATTTATAAATTACTTTCATCGAGATTCTCATCAGATTCTTGGGGTGACACTATCCATCCAATTAGGGATATTGGTCTCATCAGCCATACTTTACAAGTGAAATTCGGAAAGTCTAACTTGATCAATGTCACGCAGCTAAAAATGACAAGCAGGAGTTTTGAACCCAGGTCTCTCTGACTCCGGAGTCCATGATATTTGCTGTCAGAAATTAAGAAATTAAGTGTACTTGCCTCACACAAACTGTTCTTCTAACTGGAGGATAGGAGGAGTCACAGGTAAATAGGCAGGTGACCCTAGGGAGAGACATCTGGGGTCCCAGCAGGTTGGCAGTACTCTGTCCCAAAGTGTGGTAGCTAGCAGAGTGAATTCAGCCATGGGGGCTGGGCTTTAAAAGGGGGATCTAAAGGGGCAGACACAGAGCTGCTGTGACCTGTGGCTTCCACTTATTCCTCTAGCTCTCACCGTGCTCTGGGCTCCCAGAGGCCAACCTACATAGACATGATCAAAGGAAACCCTTGCTCCGTGGCTTGCTATGGCATTTTGCCAATGAGAATCACCAGCAGGAGATCAGAGAGTGGAAGAAGGGTAATGTAGGAGTGTTGGTTCCCCCAAACCCTTGCCTGTGAGGCCACCTTGAGCTAGCTGTAGCTCTCAGCCTCCCATAGGACGGACTTTCCTACTGATTCCTATTACCACTCCTCTTTAGCCCCTCTGACCTAACCCTGGTTGCTTCACTATTTCTTACATTTTCTGCACATCTTCCCTTTGCCTCTGTAAATGGCGCCTGGGTCCAGCTCCTTACATTGTACTGTTTTAGGTGATTTCTGTTTCCTGATGGGCCCTTGACTGGTCAGACCCAACCCCAGAGGAACTGGGCACTGGGCAGAAATTAATGTCTGGATTTAGGTAAATGAACAATACAGTGACCCTGCTACTGGAACTGAAATTAGAACAAGGACCTAGAACTGGGAGGATGGAGCCAAGCATGCCTTAACGGAACTAGGGATAAGAATGGAGTAGACTGGAAAGAAATCTGACTCAAAGCCGACCATCCAGGATTCTGCTGGATAGGCTGTCCACTCTTCCAGAAGCCAGGATTCTTCAGAGATGTAGACTGTATGTTGGAAGCATAATACTCTAGAGGTGGCGAACCTTACAGAGCTG
Organism: Mustela nigripes; assembly: GCF_022355385.1. Classification (NCBI taxonomy): domain Eukaryota; kingdom Metazoa; phylum Chordata; class Mammalia; order Carnivora; family Mustelidae; genus Mustela; species Mustela nigripes. Next base: position 95,404,637 of record NC_081561.1, read on the forward strand.
TAGCCAGGGGCCAGGCAGACATTTCAAGTGGCTGGGTGTTTGAGTTCTTGTCGCAGAGACTGACTGGCTGTTCACTGAACCCATTTGTACTTCCTCTTTGGCACAGGGACTGTGATCCCATGTGCTGGGTTCTGGTGAATGGAATGAGAGCAGAAGGGATGTACTAGCCCAGAAAACCTCCCTCACTATGCTCCATCTTCTGCTAGCTGTGATTAAGTGTGCTGTGCACCGCCATGACACCCACAGTTCCCTCATTCATTTATTCCATTTTTTTCCTGAGACAAGACGTGGGAGTACAGCCTCTCAAGGAACTCCCTCATGCGCCCTTTTAACAAGCTGGTGTAGGACTGGGGATGCGGTGGACCATTGCGACACGTGGTATCTACAGAATTACACAATGTTCTTATGGTACCTCAGTTACACCTCCTACAATGGCTGCAGCAAAGCATTGTCATCAGACCCCATTTTCTACCCTTTTCCCTTCAAAAATGATAATAATCTTTCTTGCATATGCGTGCTTCTGCAGGTGCTTCTAAAACCTTATGCCGTGATGAGTACGAAAACGGAGGCTTATAACTAAGTTAAGGCAGTAACTAATTTAAGCCTCATTCAGCAGTTAAGCAGCCTGAATCTTCTTATTAATATACAGGGAGGGGTTGCTGATAATAGACACATTGTCAAGCCCAGAGGCATCTTGGCAGTGCATGCTGAGGAATGGTGGAAATATGAGAAACTTGCAAGGAATTCTCCTATATTTTTGCATTCGTATGCGTATAGGTTTTTTTCCACTGTTTTTATTCTGAAAAGACCCTTAAAAGCAGACAGAGGCATGCTCTGGGTAGGTACATCCAGGAGATAATTCCCTGAATCTGTTTCTCTGACATCCTTTTATCTACATTTTATCTCTCAGCATGAATCAGTTGCCCGACAACTCCGTGATTATTTTCAAATCGCTTTAAATACAGTTTTTGATGCCCCAAGATAATTTATGAAGAAGGAGAAAAAAAAGAACATACCTCAAGAGTATCAATATTCATAGATAGTAATTACAAAATTATTTTTTTTAATTTTTCTTCTTCTTCTTCTTCTTTTTTTTTTTTTTTTGAATTGAGGTTGCACAGGGCAGAGCATTTCTCTGGTAGCCTTCTTGAGGATTTAAACACTTTTGCCCCCAAGGAAGAATCCATCCCTGGGTTTGGAGTCCTAATGGCTGGTGGGGGGAGGGGAAGAGGGGAGAGGGCTATAAAATGCTGCTTTCCAGGTGGAGCTGATTCCAACCAGCTCCCTTTCTTGGGAGAGTTGGGTGGGGGTGGGGTGGTGAGGGTCAGGGCAAGCAGAGGCAAATGCTACAGTGTCCTGATTCCCTTGTACTAGAAATTTCATTACAGATACTTTTGCCCATCAAATGCATTGTTGGATCGAAGTGTCACATGTTCTTTCACAGATGTTATTTCAGATTAAGCCACAGGCAGCAGGGAGTGGACGTGGCACGCATTTTCCTCTTCACTTGGTAGCATCCTATCTCCCCGCCGTCATTTGCAGAGAGGCATTACTTGCATAACAATTGAGCCGATCTGATATTTTAGGCTATGATGTCAAGATACATTATCCTGCAGCCTACTGACTTAAACAGCAGCCAAAGAAGGAACGATGAGGGCCACGGTGGGATTGAAAAGGACCTAAGGGAATGTCATCTGTTATGAGAATCTTAAAAGCTTCTAATGACCTGTTATTCCCAAGAGGCTCTGCTGCTGTGCCTATTGGATTTATTTTTTGCTAAACAAGCTTTGCATTTAGTGATATCTTTCTTTATAAGAGCTGCATGAATTGATTTCACTTTTTTTCTGAATGAAATATTTGGCCAACAATTCATCATGCAGACAACATCTATGCCTCCATCACTATATTTAGTATTCTCTGTTAAATGTATTTATGACTTTTTCTATTAAGGTTCTTATCTGTTTAAGAATCTTCGGCAGGCTATTTTGCAGAGGCCCCATGTCATCTTTGCTTCTCTAAATATATTTTATGTTCTTAAGCCCAAGATGTTTTCCCTGAACGTGTTCCTGGCAGAGACTGGACTGAGCCAAGAAGAGAATTAAGAGAAACCCTCAAGAAATAACAGCAGTGATGATCATGAAGTCCCAGTGGTTTTAGGGTAACACATCTTCCCTTCATAAGTTCTGTGACAGCAGAGGTCCTGTCTGTTTATCTGTGGCTGTATCTTCAGGTACATAACATGTAATCAGTAAATATTTGTTGGCTGGCTGGTTGGCTGGCTGGCTGGGTGAATGGGTGGATGGGTGGCTGGATGTAAGTGATTTGGAGTGGGGATTTGTGCTTTTTCTGTAACCTTGGCTGAAGTTGGGCTGGTTTGAATTACTGAGCTTCACAAACATTTCCTGAAAGTCCACATCCTGCCTTTCAGGTGAAAAAGTGAACATGCAGAGGGCTAATCCACTCAGAAGGGTGACACTGCTTTTCGTGAAAACAAGCCAGTTTATTTTGGAATAGAAAATGAGTTAAAATTGGAAGTTGCTTTCTCCACAATGGTTGCAGTCTTTCAAACTAAAGGCCCATCCTGGAAACTGGAGAATACATAAAACTGTAGAAACATTTCTGACTCGGATTTCCTGAGTCCCCTTCATGGTGGGCACACTCACGAGCATAGAAATGGGCACAAGGTACGGGTGGCAGCCGCTCTGAAATGTCTTTGGGTGTGAGTTTCTGAGAGGACAAATCACTTCCAAACAGCCTTGAAAAGAACTTGGTTGGCTCAGTCCCAAGGAAGGCTAAAAACGGGGCCGGGAAGAAGAAGGAATGTATTGTGCTGCTGAGTTTCTTAATATTGGGGACAGAAGAGGAGGGGTTCTATTTTTTAGAGCTAGGTATCATTTTAACATGCACATTATAGATGGTGTTTTTCTGTTGTTGTTGTTGTTGTTTTTTTTTTTTTTTTTTTTTTTTTAACAGACATAAAATGTAGCTATCTCCAAACGGGAGCAGTGTCCTTTCATATTTCTTACAGCTCTTGTCCCATGAGACGACAGATGAGTATGTGATAGTGATACTGATTCCAGCGCTGAGATGCCATCTGATCCACTGGGAGAGCTGGTGGATTCAAATCAATGTCAGCTCATGCCTTCTGGGCAGCAGTCTTTCTGTGCAGGATTTGCTCTATGGATCAGAAAAACAGCTGGCAGCTCATAATATGTTATACAAAAGACCTTTTAAATGTTTTGTTGTTTCCAGCTATGATGTAGCGCAAGTCACTTCAAATATATTTTTATTTATGTGCCTGTTTGAGTGAGCAAAATCCTGTTAAGCAACTGGTAAAAACACAATGCCAATTTAAACTTATATCTGCAGAATCCTGAGGCTTATAAGTGGGTAGAAATAAGTCTCAACCTTAACATACATTTTCTTAAATATAAAAGTTTTATCCAGGGAAAGCATTTGTCGGAAATCCAGTCCTGAAATTGCCTGTAAAACACAGCATGTGCTAAAACAAATAATCTTTATTGGCTATTCAGAATTCTTGGGAACAAGAACTTTTATCCAGTTATTTCGCTAAGTTGCAGGATGGAGTTATTTATTTCTAGAGAATGGTGTTTACATATGACAGAATTTAGTCTCTTCTCTCTTTGGGGTCAAGTTGGTTTTTTTTGTTTTGTTTTGTTTTTTATCCATAAAATTTGGATAATTCCTATGAAGGTAAAAAAACACAATTCTGTTTTTGGAAAATACTCAATGTCTTCACTTAAGAAGCTAAACGTTTTTCTCTCAGTTGCTTTTCTTTTATTTTTTTTTTAACATTTTATTTATTTATTTGACAAGCAGGTCACAAGTAGACAGAGAGGCGGGCAGAGAGAGAGAGAGAGGGAGAAGCAGACTCCCTGCTGAGCAGAGAGCCCGATGCAGGGCTTGATTCCAGGACCCCGGGATCATGACCTGAGCCGAAGGCAGAGGCTTAACCCATTGAACCACCGAGGTGTCCCTTGTTTTTGCTTTCTTTCTTTTCTTTTTTTCATTTTTTCATGTTTTGGGGTTGTTTGAGTTTTTGTTTGTTTGTCTGTGGCTATGGTTTTTGTTTCCCTTGGGGTTTTTGCTTTTTTTGTTGTTTTTTGCATATTTATTTCTCAGGTGTTTTTTTTTTTTTTTTAATATTTTACTTCCTGCTTCTGTAATCCAAGTTTCTGGTCACAATTCGGGACACTAGTGCAGAAATACTATGTGTATCTAGATAAAAAGTCAAAGAGGAGAATAGCAAGATTTTTGGAAGCTCTAGACTAAATAAAGGCAAAAGGATTTGAATTTTCTAAGCATCTGATAAATTTTAGTCTAGCTAAAGGCATTTAACTAATATCAAATCTGTATCCTAAATCTACTGTGATTACCCAAATTTTCACACCAGACATTCAGAGCCACCAATACCAAAATGATGGTCTCAGTGATGCATCAATTCAGCAGCTACTTATAGTTTCTAAATTGTTTTCCATAACTCTCAGTTGAATTATTTGATGAGATGATTGAATGGATGTCAGCCATCCCATGTATCTCTGGATGATGACTGTGTGAAGCACTCCTAATATTCAATATTTGTAGGGTGTGAATGTTGAGACTGTGGTCTTATCAAGGACTGTCTCACTACATTTGATTGCAAGCATAATTTTAGCCATTGGTGTTCAGTGTGTCAAGAATTTTGGCTGATTGATTGATTGATTAGGCTGTGTTTTAAGCCCTGTCAACACAGACAAAACATATCATCCATCTTGGATAGCTATTTTTATATGTACTTAACAGTCCAGCAATACTGATGTCCGCTGTACACAATGGCCTCTGAATGAATAAGGAAACAATTACTTAAGGAAATGAGACTGAAGGAGAGAAAAGGATAACAGACTGAATGAGCTTTTCCTGAAGTGTGTCTTGAAATACTAATTCTTGAAAAATTAACAGAATTTGTGGTAAAAAAAAAGAAAAAAAAGAATAGCCCAATGAAATAAGTTTGAGAAACACTGAGATAACCCCTTAGTATATTTTCCTTGCTTTAGGACTCACCAGAACTTATAATGTGCTGTGAACATTGCAAACCTCAGAGAGAAATCTGTGCAGTGCATTCACACATTGTTTAGTGGAATACCTCCCCTGCAGCCAACTTCCCAATTTTTCCCCAAAGAATATTTTGAAAAACAACCTTCTGTGATGCCTGCTTGGTAGATGGAGACTTAAGTACTATGATGAAGTAATAAACCAGCTAGAAAACTGGATAGCCATAGGCAAGAAAAGGGGGGGGGGGTCTAGATACAGATCTTATATCCTTTTCAAAAGTTCACTCAAGTAGATAACAAAAATAAATGCAAAATGCAAAACTACAAAACTCCTGAAAGACAAAATAGATGACGACCTTGGTTTGGCAATGACATTTTAGATACAACACCACAGGCATCCTCTATGAAAGAGTAATTGATAAACTGGACTTCACTAAAATTAAAAAAAAAAAAAAATTCTGTTCTGCAAAAGACACTGTCCAATGAGTGAAAAGACAAGCCATCAACTGAGAGAAAATGTATACAAAAATATATCTGATGAAGAACTATTATCCAAAATATAAAAAGAACTCTTAAAATTCAACAGTAAGTAAACAAAGAAGTTGATTTTAAAATAGACCTCTGAATAAGACCTTAACAGACACCTCACCAAAGAAGATACGCAGATGGCAAATAAGCGCATGAAAAGATGCTCCACGATGTAGGTCATCCAGGAAAGGCAAACTGAACCAACAATGAAATACTACTACACGTACCTATTAGAATGGCCTAAATCCAAAACACTGACAACACCAAAGGCTGGCAAGCATGGGGAACAACAGGAACTCTCGTTCATCGTCGGTGGAAATGCAAAATAGCACAGCCACTTTGGAAGACAGTTTGGCAGTTTCTTACAGAACTAAACATACTGTTAACTGCATGATCCAATAATCATGTTTTTTGGTATTTACCCAAAGGAGTTGAAAACTTAGGTCTACACCAAAATCTGCACACAGATGTTTATATAGCAGCTCTGTTCATAACTGTCGAGACTTGGAAGCAACCAAGATGTTCTTCAGTAGGTGGATGAATAAATAAATTGTGTTATATCCAGGCAATAGAATATTACTCAGCACTAAAATGAGCTGTCAAGCCATGAAAAGACATGGAAGAAATGTAAATGCATATTACTAAGTGAAAGAAGCCAGTATGAATCATACCAACTATATGATTCCAACAATATGATATTCTGGAAAAGGCAAAAAACTATGGAGAAAGTATAAAGATCAGTGGTTGCCAGGGTTTGGGGCAAGGAGGGGATCAACAGAGCTCAGGATTTTAATGAAACTATCTTATGATACAATAATACTAGACACATGTTACTTTGCCTTTGTCTAGTCCCAAAGAATTACAACACCAAGAGTGAATCCTAACGTAAGCCATGGACTTTGGATAATAATGGATGTGTGAATGTAGATTCATCAGTAGTAACAAATGTGCCACTGGTGGGAGATCTTGATAACGGGGAGGCCGTTCATGTGTAGGGGTTGGGAAGATATGGGATATCTCTGTACCTTCTGTTCAATTTTTTTTAGAATGAAAAACGGCTCTGAAAATTGAAATTATTAAAAACAAAGACAAAACATAAATGCATAGAGGGGCACATGGTGGCTCAGTCAGTTGAGCATCTGATTCTTGATTTCAGCTTAGGTTGTGATCTCTAGGTGCTGGGATCAAGCCCTGAGTCAGGCTCCACACTCTCTACTTGACATTCTCTCTTTCTGCTCTTCCTCTGCCCCTATCCACCCCACCCTTTCACATGCATATGCTTTCTCTCTTTCTTAAATAAATAAACACATCCATAGAGTAAAATTTAAACATTAAATGTTATTAGGGATAATTTAATTCAATGGTTTTATCTTTAGGGATTTTTTAATCTATCATTTATTTAAGGCTCACTATATGCCAGGCACTGAGTTATTTTTTTTTTTAATATATCACAATCAGTAATGGCCCTATGAGTGTGCTTTTGTCCACTCAATGGATAAGGAAGTAAAGCTTAGAGAGGAATGGTAACTTTCCCAAAATTACAGAACCAGTAAATGATGAAGGTGGAATCCAAACTTGGCCCAGAACTGGCTGTTAACCATGATCTTGCAACAAAGAGTTAAATAATGTGGGGGGAAAAAAGTGTGTCTTTGTGTGGGTGATAGAAAAACCAATTTTCATCTGATTCTCAAAAGAATCTATGACCTAAAAAATTTCAAGAATCACAGAATCCAGATCTAAACATTTAAAGACCCAGAACAATGATATCATTTTCTCAATGACATATAACTATAAGTGGTAAAACTAGGACCATGCTTTTCTGACTTCTCTTTGACATTAGAATGCTATGTCATCATTGATGGCTTTTCAATTAGTTGATTCAGAAAATGAAGTAAGACATACTTCTGTTAAAAATTTAGAGCCTCTTTGCTAGTAGATTATGGGACTATTTGCTATTAAACTTATTGCTTTATGATAAAACACTAAAAATGTTTATATCCAAAAGCCAGACTATAAATACAAAGAATATTTAAAATATTTAAAATTCTCCCAGTGTCAAGGTGAGCAAGAAAATATAAAGTCCAGGAAAATGAGATTGAACTATGTCATTTGATTAATAAATGACTCAACTAAAGTAAAACTTAGACTTTTATATTTGAAGATCAAAGCATAAGGCCAGCTTTATATGCAGGGGCTATAGTTACCTCTGTAGTGTGATTTGTGACAGACAGTACCATCTTGCTTCACTGTCTGAATTTCTACCCTTCCACATTGTATTTGATAAGGCAATGTGTTTTATTAGCCTTTTTTTAAAATGAAAATAAGTCTAGAAGAGAACTACAGAGAGCAGATTCAAAAATACTAAACCCAGTATGAGGTGGACGTGGCATATCCCTTTTTATTGGTGTCAGCAAATAAAAAATAAATTTGGTGGGAAGGAGGGTAATGGAAATGTTCAGAAAATAAAAAGATACTTAAGGCATACAGGTTATATAAGTGCAGCCATAATGAACAACTGTGTGGTAGAGGATGGGAAAGGGGGAAAGAACAAGAGGTCACCTGGTGGAAAATGACCCTAGAAGATGTTGGAAAGTGCTATAGCCATCACTATTTTGTTTTTCAATGATGTAATGCAATCTAAGGAATTATCTACTATACGGCAACATATATTTACAAGCTCTTCCACTTTTGTAAATTTTATATATTGGTATACACCAAAAAAAGAAAAAAAAAGTTAGGAACAGGAAAATGTGCAGAAATATAACTCTAGCCCTGTCCTTGACCAGCACTTGTGAGGTGTAGCAGCTGCTGTGTACGTAAGAGAAGTGGTGGATGGCAGGAAAATGAAATCAGCAGTTCCAGCGTGATCTCCTGAAATAGATAGAAGACTTGCAATTTCACACCAAGATCCGCAGCCTGGCCTTGTTTTCTGGTTGCAAGTCTGAAAGAGCAGTAATCCATCTGTCAGCCTGACATCTTTTTATGCTCCCTCTCAATCACTCCCAAAGGAAAAAAAAAAAATTCTTTTAGATTGATTCTGATTTGGCAGCTTCCTTATTGCCCTATCACTTTAAAGACATGAAAAGATAGTAGCGAGTTTCATTTTCTCTGATCCTGCAGGTTTTAAAACTTGGCGTGTTCCCCATTCTTTTTGGGTCCCTAAAGCAGTCGTAGAAGGTACCTATTAGGGACTGGTAAATGGATTGTGGAACAACTATTCTGGTCAGCTTTATGTAAATTTTAATGGATGATAGGATAAGTTTATTTATTCATTAAACAAACATACACTGAGCACATAATAGAAAATTGAGAAGAGATATTCCAAACAAGGCGTCACCCAGGGTTGAACCAGGCGGTGCAAAAAGCACGGGCGAGCGTCTGGTTAAGGATGAACGTGGTGATGGCACCCCCACATGGGGACAGCTGCCAGGAGGACAAGCTGCTCGTGCCAGAGAGTTCCAGCTAGAAGGAGGTGGTGGGTGACTTTGGAAAATCAGCTACGTGGGAAGAGCCGGGAGATTAACTGATATGAAGCCCTGTGGAGATGAGGTCTGAGAGATATGCCATCAGCAGCCATATAAAGTAAAGAAGCGGGATTTGAAGCCTTGGAACCTGCAGACAAAGATCTTTGCTTACCATTTCCCTTTACTGTGCTTATTGCTTTCAGATGACCCGGAGAGGTACCTTATGCATCAAAAAGCCCAGTAACTAACTCGGGAGTCTATGTGTTTTGGGAGATCTTTTCATGAAATGCCAAAGTGCATATCAGAATATATAAGGGAAAGTAGGCAGCAGCAGCATGGACCGACAAACTAGTCTTAGTTCCTCTTTGCAGGGTGCGACAGAGCTAAGCTTGCTTCTTGTTTCTATGTCTCAGAGGGTAGCTTCCTCCAAGTGAACATGAGTTGTACAGGCATCCCATTGACGTGTGAGAGGATCTAGCCTTAAGAGGTATCATGCCTATTTCCTTACTTCGAAATAAGGATTGTTGTTCTATTTTGGTTTGGGTTGGTTTGGGTTTGTCTGTGTCTATAAAAGAGTTTCATTTTGTGATTCAGAAATATTCACTCTTTCAAACTTTAGTTCTTTTTTTTTTTTTTTTTTTTTTGGTGTTCTCACATTCTTTTGGTTCCTTCTATTAGGATTTCAGTTTTAGTTGAATTCCTTTAATATCTATGATTCTACATGAATATAAAATTAGCTAGTAGGCTTCTTTATGTACAGGGGCAATTCTAAATCCTGTATGTTGCTCTTTAATTTTGCAGTTTGCTTCATGGTACCTTGAAGAACTCTGAAATCAACTGACAATATGGCAAATGTAGAAAGATTTGTTTGGATTGGGAGACTATCCCATTTCTTCTGATTGAAACTAATTATCCTCTTATCCCATATTTGTTGCATAGTTTTATGTTGTCATATAACTATTCACCTGCAGTTACACGCATATCACATCACTTCACTTAGACCAAAATCTCTCCAAGACTGAAATTGGGTCATTTATCTTGGGATGTTCAGTACTAAGCACAGAACCTGGTATATAATAAATGTTCAGTGTTTCTAATGAATCAAGGAGCATCAAATGTCATCATCATAGCAACGAACAAGACAAGCTTTTATAAAGACTAGATTTTAAAATTTGGAAAGTGGATGTTGCCTTGAAAAGAAGAGTAGGGGAAGAAGAAGGATGAAAGGAAGCCGTGAAGAGTAAGAAGGGGGAAGAGAAGGAAGTTGGGAGTGCCTAGGAATTCTTTAGTTGGAAGAAAACACATCATCTGTCACAGAACATGAAGATAATATAGAGGAAGAGCACCTTGAATTTTTTGAGTGGGATAAGTAAGAAATCAGTGGAATGTATAGTTTCCACCCTTAGTCATGCTTTCCTTATAAGTTATAGATCAATAAATATAAACAGGGAAAAGTTACATGTCTGAATTTTACATATTTAATATGAAATGGTGGTGAAGTAACCCCGTATACCTGGGAGATTGGGGCACATGGGTAATAAGGGATCTTTATTTTTCCATATTTAATAGCTTGGTCAGATATAATTTGTGTACTGCAAAGTTCACCTGTTTATACAGTTCAGTGTTTTTTTGTTGTTGTATTTGCAGAGTTGTGTAACCATCCCTGCCATGCAATTTTAGAACAATTTCATCACCCCCCTAAACAAATCACTCTCCCTCATTCACTCCCAAATCCTAGGTAACCACTAGACTACTTTTCTTTATAGAGTTACCTGTTCCGATGAGTCCTGTAAACGAGAACATGCAATATATGGCCTTTCATGACTGGCATCTTTCACTTGGCACAATATTTTTGAGAAGGTTCATCATATTGTAGCATACATGAGTGGATCTAAGTGAGAATACACTCAGTGTGTTGGTGGGGAGGAGGTGGAGGGAGGTGACAGTAGTAGAGAAAGACTGAGAGCTTTGGGCACGCTCACCTGTCCAGCATCAGGCTGATCTGAACCCAAAGGTGCATTATATTTCTATGCAGTAATACTGGTCATAGTGGCACATGGCCCCATGAATAACAGAATCAATTAGATAAGCCAAGCCACTCTTTCCCCTTATGAGAACTAGTCAAGAACTAGAGAAGGACTAGAAGGGATTCATCCAAGAATCTATTGAGCAGAGAGAAGATAGATTTTTTCCTCTTACCAGCTGAGATAAGCACCTGGCAAGAGAAAGGAAGCATGCCTTCTGTGTCAGGGTTCTCCAAAGAAAGAGAATCAATATGAGATGTATTCAGGAAGAGATTTGTGATTACAAATTGGCTCACATGATTATGAGGCTGTGAAGTCCCACAATCTGGCCTTTTCAAACTGGACAAGGCCTGGGAACCAGAAGAGCCAGCAATGTAAATCCCAGCACAAGGACGGGAGAAGACTGATGTCCCAGCTCAAGCAGGCAGTCAAGAAGCAAAATGATCAAAGCCCTCCTTCCTCCCCCATTTTGTTGTATTCAGGATATCAGTGGGTTGGATGATGGCCACCCACACTGGGGAGGGCAGTCTGCTTTACTGATTCTACTATTTTAAATGCTAATCTTGGCCAGAAACACCCTCACACATATACCCAGAGATACTCAGTCAAGTGGACACATAAAATTAACCACCGCATCTTCTTTTCCCAAAAATATTATTTTACTTCTCAAATATTTACCATGTGATATTCTTTGAGGGTGGGAATTATGTCTTATATGTCCGGTACCAAGATAAAAACAAATATTGAATCAATACGCATTCATAATCAGAATTGATTGGATTTAAGATTATTGCAACTCAAAACATCCTGAAGAGAGTTATCATCCCTCCTCACCATTTGTTATATGCTCTTCACATATATTAACTTATTTAATACAGTAACTCTAATGAGGTAGGAACTATTATCATTATCCCCATTTTACAAACAGTGAATTTGAGGTGTAATTAAATACCTTACCCTGGTCACACAGCCAGTAGGGAGCAAGACAGAACACACACACACTACCTTTTTTTCCCACTAGCTTTATTGAGGTATAATTGACAAACAGGAAATGTGTATATGTAAGGTGTACAACTTGATGTATGTATACACTGAGAAATGATTGTCACAATCTAGCTAATTAACATACCATCACTTTACATATGTACCATTTTCTTCCTTTTTTTTTTTTTTTTGGCAGTCAAGCACTTAAGATCTACCCTCTTAGCAAATTTCAAGTATACATTTCAGTATTGTTAACGATAGTCACCATTCTATGCATTAGATCTTCAGAAATTTTTCACCTCACCTAACCACGACTTTGTACTCTTTCACCGGCATCTCCCCATTTCCTTCTCTCCCTTCCCCTCATAGCTCCATTCTACTTTCTGCTTCTACGAATTTGTTGTCAATTCCAAACATAAGTGAGATTATGTAGCATTTATCTTTCTATGTCTGACTTATTTCCCTTAGCATAGTGTCCTCCGGGTTCATTTATATTGTCACAAGAGGCAATATTTCTTTCTTATTTAAAGCTAAATAATATTTCATTGTTTATATATCACATTTTCTTTATTCATTCACTCATTGACAGAGATTTAGTTTGTTTCCGTATCTTGACTATTGTGAATAATGTGCAAAGAACATGAAAGTGCAGCTATCTCTTCAAGATATTGACCTCATTTCCTTTGGATGTACACTTAGAAATGGAATTGCTAGATCATATGATATTTCTATTTTTAAGTTTTTGAGGAACCTCCATGCTGTTTCACATAGCAGCTGCACCAATTTACATTCCTACTAACATTGTACATGGGTTTCTTTTTCTCCACATTCTTACCAATATGTGTTATCTTTTGTCTTTTTTATAATGGCCATCCTAACTGGTGTGAGTTGATCTTATTGGGGTTTTCATTTGTATTTTCCTGATGATTACTGATGGTGAACATCTTTTCATGTACCTGTTAGCCCTTTGCATGTCTTCTTTAAAGAAATGTCTATTCTAGTGGCACCTGGGCTCAGTCAATTGAGCATCTGACTGATTTCGGCTCAGTGTTATGAGATCGAGTCCTGCATTGGGAACTCTGCTAGACATGCAGCCTGCTTAAGATTCTCTTTCTCCCTCACTCTCTGCCCCTCTATTCCCTATTTGTGCTTGCTCTTTCTTTAAAAAAAATAAAATAAAATAGTCTATTATAGCCCTCTGCCCATTTTTTAATCACATTCGTTGCTTTATTCCTATTGAGTTGTATGAGTTTCTTATATATTTTAGTCAACATTTTTTTATCCTGGGACATTTTATTTTTTATTGAATTATAATTAGCATACATTATATTCCAGGTGTTCTTTATATATTTTGAATATTAATCCCCCATCAGCTATATGGTTTGTAACAATTTTCTTCCATTCTTTATGTTGCCATATCACTCTATTGATTGCTCAAAAGCCTTTTAGTTTGACACAATCCTGCTTGTCTATTTCTGCTTTTAATTCCTATGATTTTTGTGTCATATCCAAAAAATCATTACCAAGACTAATATTGAGAAGCATTTTCCCTATGTTTTCTTCTAATAATTTCACAGTTTCTGATCTTACATTTAAGTCTTTAATTCATTTTGAGTTGATTTTTTGCATATGGTTTAAGAGAAGAGCCCAATTTCATTCTTTTACATATAGATATCCAATTTTACCACACCATTTATTGAAGAAACTTTATTCTTTCCTCATTGTGTATTCTTGGTACCTTTGTCAAAAATCACTTGACCATAAATTCATGGATTTATTTTTGGATTCTCTATTCTATTCCATTGGTCTATATACCTATTTTTATTCTTGTAGCTTTATAACATATTTTGAAATCAGTAAATGTGATGCCTCCAGCTTTTTTCTTGCTCAAGATTGCTTTGGTTATTCGAGGCCTTTTGTGGTTCCACATGAACTGTAAGATTTCTTTTTCTTTTTCTATTTTTGTAAGAATGCAATTGGAATTTTTTTTCTATTAATATTTTTTAAATTTTTTATTTTTTATAAACATATAATATATTTTTATCCCCAGGGATACAGGTCTGTGAATCGCCAGGTTTACACACTTCACAGCACTCACCATAGCACATACCCTCCCCAATGTCCATAACCCCACCCCCCTTTTCCCAACCCCCCTCCCCCCAGCAACCCTCAGTTTGTTTTTTGAGATTAAGAGTCACTTATGATTTGTCTCCCTCCCAATCCCAACTTGTTTCATTTATGCAACATGGGGGGTTAAGGGGGTAGGAGAAGAATAAATAAATGCAATTGGAATTTTGATAGAGATTACACTGAATCTGAAGATTACATTGGGTAGTATGAGCATTTTAACAATAAATAATCCCTCCAATTCTTGAACATTGAATGTCTTTCTATTTATCTGTGTCTTTAATTTCCTCCAGCAGCATTTTATAATTTTCAGTGAACCAGTCTTTCTCTTCTTGGTTAAGTTTATTCACAAGTATTTTATTCTTTTTTGATGCTCTTGTATATATGATTTTCTTAATTTTCTTTTCATCTGTTATTAGTATATAGAAATGCCACTAACTTTTGTATATTGAGTTTGTATCCTACAATTTACTGATTTGCTTATTAGTTCCATGAGGTTTTTTTTTTGTTGTATCTTTAGGGTTTTCTACATATGTGATCATATGATATGATTTATAGACATAGTTTTATTTCTTTCTTTCTAACTCGGATGTCTTTGTTTCTTTTTACTGTCTAATTGCTTTGGCTAGAACTTCCAGTACTATGTTGCAAGAAATAGTGACATCTTTATCTTATACTAGTTCTTCCCCATTGATTGTGATGTTAGCTCTGGACTTCCTGTATATAGCCTTTATTATGTAGAGGTAAGTTTTTCTGTACTCATTTTGTTGAGAGCTTTTCGCACAAATGGATGTTGAATTTTATTAAATGCTTTTCTGCATCTACTAAGATGATCATATAGTTTTTATCTTTTGTTATTTTAATGTAGTTTGTTACATTGATTTGCATGTGTTAAAACATGCTTGCATCCTAGAGATAAATCGCAATTGGTCATAGTATATAATCATTTTTATTGTGCTGCTGAATTTGGTTCGCTAGTATTTTACTGAGGATTTTTGTGTCTATGTTCATTAGGGATATTGACCTGTGGTTGTCTTTTCTTGTGGTATCTTCATCTGACTTTGATATCAGGGTGATGCTGATAAGATTCTCATAAAATAAATTTGAAGTATACCCTCATCTTCCATGTTTTGGAAGACCCTAAGATAGATTGATGTTAATTCTCTTTTAAATGTTTGACAGAATTATATAAAGTCATCTGGTCCTGGATTTTCTTCACTAGGAGTTTTTTTTTTTTTTTTTTTAATACTGATTCAATCTTCGTATTTATTATTAGTCTGTTCATCCTTTCTGTTTCTTCTTGATTCCTTCTTAGTAGGTTGTATATTTCTAAGAATGTATCCATTCCTTCTGTGTTATTCAATCTGTTGGCATACAGTGATTCATAACAGTCCCTTATGGCCTTTTCTTCCCAAAACATCTGTCATAATGTCTCCTCTTTCATTTCTGATTTAACTTATTTGAATCTTTTTTTATCTTTATTAGTATAGCTAAGGGTTTCCCAATTTTGTTTATTTAAAAAAAAATTCCTAGTTTCAGGGCACCTGGGTGGCCCGGTACTCTTGGTTTCAGCTCAGGTCATGATCTCAGGGTTGTGAGATCGAGCCCTTAAAGGGACTACAGGCTCAGCACAGAGCCTGCTTAAGACTTCCTCTCTCTCTCCATCTGCCCCTGCTCCTCTAAAATAAGTAAATCTTAAAAAAACAAAAAAAAAAACAAAAAACAAAAACAAAAACACAAAAAAACACAAACTTAGTTTCACTTATTTTTTTCTATTTTCTCCCTATTCTCTATCTTATTTATTTCTGCTCTAATCTTATTTCCTTCATTCTCCCAAACTTGGAGCTTAGGTTTTTCTTCTTTTTCTAGTTTTTTGAGGTATAGAATTAGGTTGCTGACTGGACATCTTTCTTCTCTTTAATGCAGAATTTATTGCCATAAATTAGATAGCAACATACAACTTGTCTCATAAAAATACAGCCAGATACATGCTTTTTCTCTCTATAAGCATAAGCCACTAGTCTTTCCTTATTTGCTAATGAAAACTGGAAGTCTAATAATTTTTTTAAAAAGATTCTTTGAAAATTAAGCCAGTATGTCCCATCTTTGTAAAAAGACCACTTAACTGGGACACCTGGGTGGTGCAGTCAGTTAAGTGTCCAACTCTTGGTTTTGGCTCACGCTGTGATCTCAGGGTCATGAGATTGAACCCTGCATCAGGCTCTGCACTCAGTGCAGAGTCTACTTCAGTTTCCTTCTCCCTCTCCTTCTGCCCTTCCTTGCCATGTTCTCTCACTTTCTCTCTCAATAAATAAATAAATCTTTTTTAGAAAAAAACAATTACAGTTTTAAATTTTCATATTTTTACTTCCCAAATGGTTAGCACTTACTAAGTTAAGTAAGACATCAATTAAGTTAATATAAAAATAAGCATTTGTTTATCTTTTGCTAAGTTAGTGTACCCAGTCCTGCCACTGCTGTTTAGAGTTAAGGTGATTGCCCATTTTTCCAAATCCAATGATTATAGCCATTTAGAGAGGAGAGTAATTTGTAGTAGAGGATGGACTCTAAAAGGCTATAAGTATAAGTTTCAATATAATTTGTCAACTTTATAAACAAACTTTTATTTAACACTCTCTATATATGAAAAGCTAGTTAGTGCTATGGTTATAAGGCAGTTTTTAAAATAGCTATGGCCTTAAAATGTTAGTTTAGTCCATAAAGAGGGAAAAAATAAAATTGAATGATTTAGTGCAGCATTGAAAGGCTTATTCTTTTTTTTTTTTTAAGATTTTATTTATTTATTTGACAGAGATCACAAGTAGGCAGAGAGGCAGGCAGAGAGAGAGAGAGAGAGAGAAGCAGGCTTCCTGCGGAGCAGAGAGCCTGATACGGAGCTCGATCCCAGGACCCTGAGATCATGACCCGAGCCGAAGGCAGCAGCCCAAACCACTGAGCCACCCAGGCGCCCCTGAAAGGCTTATTCTCACTTTATTCCCTCCTTCTTCTAGTCCTACCTACTCTTCTAGCTCACAGGACCATGTTGTTGCCAAATATACGCCCATGCTTTCCTGCTGCCTATCTTTCCTCACACTGACTTGGTCCACTTGGCCAATGTTTGTGCCATTCAGAGGTTATTTATAGAGATAGGAAGCTGAGGAGGTGGTGGTGTTGAAAAGAAACTAATGAGTTGAATGATGAATATGTTGAGTTTGAAGCACTAATGAAACGTGTAAGTAAGTTACTGAGTGACAGCTGGATAATAATATTTAACAATTTGGTAATTTTGTGTGGACTAAAGGAAAGGAAAAGCTTTAAGCATAGATTGTTGGAAGAAAGATGATAGAAAGTAAGAATTCAAGGAGAGTTGGCTTTAAGAGAAAGATGGCTAGATCTGTCTTATTTTTGTTGCATTTCAGATGATGATAGAGACATTGGAACTGATGTCGGTTATGTAATCTTCATAATGAAGGTGAAGGAGAGATTGAGGAACTGCTCCAGATTGAAGGAGACTAAAGAGATATGGCAGTCAGGGAACATATAGGATTCTGGAGTGGTACTTTTGCTATAGAGGACATGATTAGGACAATTGGTGAAATTTGATTGGTTTCTTTGAGCAAGGGGTATACAGCAGTTTTTGTACTAGTCTTTTCATTTTTCTGTAAATTGTAAATGGTTTTAAAACAAAAAGCAGAAAATAAACAAATAATTTTATCACTTTTGGAGACCAAAACTTGACATTGTCACTGTATTTTTAAGATATATGTAAGATAGGTAAAATATATGTATCTTAAAACCCATGTAAGCTTTCATGTGTTTTAACCCAGCAATTCCATTCTGAGTCTCTCTCTCTCTCTTTTTTTTTTTTTATTTCTTTTCAGCATAACAGAATTCATTGTTTTTGTACCAAACCCAGTGCTCCATGCAATGCATGCTCTCCATAATACCCACCACCTGGCTCCCCCAACATCCCACCCCCTGCCTCTTCAAAACCCTCAGGTTGTTTTTCAGAGTCCATTGTCTCTCATGGCTCATCTCCCGCTCCAATTTCCCTCAACTCCCTTCTCCTCTCCATCTCCCCACATCCTCCATGTTATTTGTTATGCTCTGCAAATAACTGAAACCATGTGATAATTGACTCTCTCTGCTTGACTTATTTCACTCAGCATAATTTCCTCCAGTCCCGTCCATGTTGCTACAAAAGTTGGGTATTCATCGTTTCTGATGGAGGCATAATACTCCATAGTGTATATGGACCACATCTTCCTTATCCATCCATCCGTTGAAGGGCATCTTGGTTCTTTCCACAGTTTGGCGACCATGGCCATTGCTGCTATAAACATTGGTGGTACAGATGGCCCTTCTTTTCACTACATCTGTAACTTTGGGGTAAATACTCAATAGTGCAATTGCAGGGTCATAAGGAAGCTCTATTTTTAATTTCTTGAGGAATCTCCACACTGTTCTCCAGAGTGGCTGCACCAACTTGCATTCCCACCAACAGTGTAAGAGGGTTCCCCTTTCTCCACATCCTCTCCAACACACATTGTTTCTTGTCTTGCTAATTCTGGCCATTCTAACTGGTGTAAGGTGGTATCGCAATGTGGTTTTAATTTGAATCTCCCTGATGGCTAGTGATGATGAACATTTTTTCATGTGTCTGATAGCCATTTGTATGTCTTCATTGGAGAAGTGTCTGTTCATATCTTCTGCCCATTTTTTGATATGATTGTCTGTTTTGTGTCTGTTGAGTTTGAGAAGTTCTCTAAAGACCCTGGATATCAGCCTTTTGTCTGTACTGTCATTTGCAAATATCTTCTCCCATTCCGTGGGTTGCCTCTTTGTTGTGTTGACTGTTTCCTTTGCTGTGCAGAAGCTTTTGATCTTGAT
>NC_081561.1:95423804-95480858 GCF_022355385.1 Mustela nigripes
CATATCTTCTGCCCATTTTTTGATATGATTGTCTGTTTTGTGTCTGTTGAGTTTGAGAAGTTCTCTAAAGACCCTGGATATCAGCCTTTTGTCTGTACTGTCATTTGCAAATATCTTCTCCCATTCCGTGGGTTGCCTCTTTGTTTTGTTGACTGTTTCCTTTGCTGTGCAGAAGCTTTTGATCTTGATGAAGTCCCAAAAGTTCATTTTCACTTTTGTTTCCTTTGCCTTTGGAGACATATCTTGAAAGAAGTTGCTGTGGCTGATCTTTTGAAGAAATGATACTAGGCATGAAAGTATTCAAGACAGCATTATTCCTAATTGCAATATTGGAATGATCTAAACATCATAATGTGAAGGGATGATTAAGTAAATGTTAGTCTGTCTACTTGATGAAGGCTACCTAGCTATATTACAATTTGATAAATAACTGGATAGCAGCATGCAAACATCTTTGGTCTAATATTAATAGGAAAAGTAGAATATAATCCAAGATATTAACATGATTATCACATTAAAATATAATTATGTAATACCCTAAAATAATATGGCAGTTTCAAGACTGCCAAACTTTAGGTGAATTTTTCCATAATTGTTCAATTTCTCATGATGTATTTATATTGCTTTCAAGATTTTAAAGATATTTTAAGTTGAAAGGTCAAGAAGTAGTTAGAACTGCACAAACCCAGAACTGATGATTTCTGAAGGTTATTTTTCACAAAGTTGTAACTGTCTTTGAGAAATAGAATAAAGAGTGGTTGGGGCAGTGTGTCCCAAGAGGTAGTCATACAGTGTTCCCACACTTGGAGGAGAAGAGGATGTGGTGAGAAGAAGTGAAGGGGCTTGCCTAGAGAAGAAAGCTCTGAAACATGTGTGTGCTGCTGTGGTGTTGAAAGAGGATGGCCCTTGGGCATATCACACCCTGAAAGAGACTAAGGAGAAAAGAACATAAAGAAAGAACTTGGTTATTTTTTCACTAAGCATTTCCTGGCAAGGAGCCTTCAATGAAGACAAACTGGCTTTTACAATTCAAAACAAGTGCATGTGATTTTTTAAAGTTCATTTCCATGGTTTGCATTACAGTATTTTAACATGGTAAGCGGAGTTCAGAACCTGCAACAAAAGGGATCTGAGTCATAGTAAAATATTTGTAAGCCTCTCCTGATGACCTTGGTCCTGAAAGAGACACTGCTCTCCTGTGTCACAGAAGGTTCTGGACCACCTTTCCAGCAACATTTTATCATCAGAAAACGGTTCACTTCATAAGGTTTATAACCTTCCATAAAACTGCAGAACATTTTATTCTTTTTTCATTAAGCCACCTTTGGAATCATTTTAGTCCCTTTATAGTCTCTTATTTAATCTGTTTTTTCATAGACTAGAGGGAGAAAAAATTCTATCAGTGGTCAAACTAGTAATTAGATAGTATAAGTCACAACCTAATGGCTTGAAGGCACATGTACTAACCAGTTATCTCCTCCATCTGCCTTCATCAGTGAATTCTTTTAAATCCCAAGCACATCTTTACCTTCATCTTAAACAATGGAAAAAAGGAATTACCAAAATGTACACTTTCCCAATTACAAGAGTTGCTAATGTTTATTTTTTCTTTTATAAAACGTAATTCCCATGGTGTGAAAGCTCTTTTACCGAACTCTGAGGAAAGCATGAATTAATAAAACATCAAGAGATTTTATTTCCTATATTGAAAAATCCTACATTTGCATAAAATCAACCACTGAGTCTTTCGGAAATAAATTTAATCACAAGGAGAGGACCATTAAAAAAAAAAAAATCCACTACAAAATAAACCTTAAAACCACATTCAGGTTTAAAAAGAGGAAAATATCAGTTCTACTTATTCCTGAAGGATTTTTAAAAAAATCTTTTAATTAATGACAGCCCTCAGGGCACTGAGCAATTGTTAATTAAAACAAGGAGGAAGGGGAGAGGAAGTAGGCAAGAATGCCATGATGAACACGTTTCCTTTTCTCTGCAGGGGAATAACATTACTAAGCCAACATTAATAAATATGAATATTTTTGAGAGAAAGTATATAAAAATGTAAAAAAAATCTTAACTTGGCACACACTAGCAGGTGCATAAATTAATTGGGGCTCCTCAAGAATTGTAAACCCCAGGGTGTCCCCCTTTGTCTAATTGAGTGGTGGCAGTGATGTCCCGCCCATGACAGGATGGAGTGCTTCCTTCTCAGCACAAGCTGACTGCTGTCAGGGGAAAGTCCCTGATCAAAGGTCTTCTAAGGGATTTCATTCACTTTCATTCTGGGTGAACATGCATGTGGGCAACCACCTTCATTACAAAACAATTCTTAAATGCTTAGAATTAGGAGTTCGACTCACTGCCCATTCCATTTATTGCCCTCTCTCTTTTCGGCCATTCAATTTCTACTTAAAAAAAATAATTATCAGATCTTTTGGCTCACCCCCTGGGCTTACCTAATTTGGGCAGGTTATTAGAGAAAACATTTTTCCAGTCCTTCCCTACTACTTTCCCGGTGCCCCACATGAAAAAGGCTTTTATCTTTCCCATGCGCTCAGAAAATCTACTTAACAAGCAGAGCCTTAGAAGCCAGGAACAAAAAAATATATATAAGAAAATCTGTTTCTCGCTTTATTTTGGAAGGTAACAGAAGCCAGAACCCATAGGCTATATGTTTAACATGAAGAAATTCATTCTTTGAAATTAAGACAATCTGAGATCATTTTACCCAATTTTACTCTGACCCGAGTTTTACATAATTGTATAGTCTTTGTATCAAAGTTGTTTTTCAAAAAGAGCACTCAGCCTCTTAGGGTTTAGGTTTGGGTGTGGTTTTTTCCCCCTTTAGTCTGTGTGCATGAATCCCTTTGATGTTCTGCATGCTAGGATGTTGGGGTCAGCTCACGAGGGTCAGTGTCCTTTACAGAATTTCTCAGATGCCAGCTAAGATCAGTAGCTAGGAGACAACTTTGAATTTCATTTTGTTGTTTGTAGTCAGAATCCATTCTTCACCCTAGATAAGACTTTGCCTCCCTAGCTCTCTATCTCTAAAAGAACAAACTCCAGGTAATCAGAAAACTATATTCTGTAAAAATAAATAAATAAGTAAATAAATACCAGATCTTTGCTTACTGGGACAGTATCTGCTCAAGCATGGATGCCAGGGCAGGAAAAAATAATGTATTTTCTCTCATCCCTGCTATGATAATTTACATTGGGAAACTCCCGATTTTCTTCAGATGCCCTAAAAAAACTTTGTTTGTTGCTTGTGCTATTGCTGTAATGAAAGGAGGCCATTTCCAGAGGCACGGGGGAAAACATCAAAACCATTTTTTGTTCTCTTCACTGTGCATGGTATCCACTAATGATTCATTGGGGGTAGTAATTTATATATCACTGAAAAGGAAAAGGTAAAAGAAAACTCTTCCTGTATTTTTCAA
Source organism: Mustela nigripes (assembly GCF_022355385.1). Taxonomy (NCBI): domain Eukaryota; kingdom Metazoa; phylum Chordata; class Mammalia; order Carnivora; family Mustelidae; genus Mustela; species Mustela nigripes. Next base: position 95,427,248 of record NC_081561.1, read on the forward strand.
AGCAGACTTGCTTAAGAATTGCCAAGAGCACTTAATTAAGATGCTTTCTGGCTTCTCCTCCCCCTTCCCAAATCTGAGGGTAGGAACCAGGATTCTGTATTTTTCATAAGTGATTGTCTTACACACTCAAGCATGAGAGACACAAAGAAGCCAAATGTTTATATAGGGTAGCATGATCTGCAACTGTAATATATGTTACATAATACACTTGCTATTTTATTTATATATAAAATGTATATTAGTAAATATGTGTAGTTATGATATATAATTGCAAATATGTATGAAGCTTTGTACAAACTTCCAGTAGTAGTGGGTGCATCAGACTCAAAAATATAATCTGGTGTCAAGGTTTTGGAGTTTGGGTCCCAGCTGCAGGGTCAGTTTACAATGCCAAGATGGAGGTGAAAGCGGAGAAGGGGATGGGGGTGGGTGAAGATTGGGGGATGCAGAGGAGAAGAAGGAAAAACAAGATTCAAGGTTTGGAAAAAGACTGCAGGCCCAAAACATCTCTATCCATAGGCTGGGTTCCAAATCCTGACCGACCTTCCCCTAAAGAAATTTTTAAGTTAGGGACTGGCATTAGAGGTGACCCTATTCACAGTTCATCTCAAATCCGGTCTCCAACCATGAGAGTAGCGAAGCCAATAACCTTAGGCAACAAGGATCTTGGACCATTCTAATTTCTATACTTTACTGAAATTCTGAAATTCAAGAACAGTTTCTCACCTGATTGTGACCTGCACAGAGATGCTATTCTTCCAGGCCATCGACAGTCATTTGGGAATTCACTGAACAAAACTTTGTAGTAAAACGTCATGGGTATCCAATAGGGGCTTAGGGTGGAATTATTTTTACCTCCAGTTTTGGCTCAAGGGAGATAGATGGTACTTACATTTTCCAGAAAACTTAAAGGAAGCTTTCATTTCTGAAAGCTTTTTCAGCCCATTTCCATCTCATCAGTGTTCTCACTAGGTCGCCTGTGGGATATGCATTTGGTATCAGTGAGTAGGAACATGGACTTCTGAACGCCTCATGCAAGCTAACGCGCTAGTTCTCTTCCGACTTTTGCTAATGAGAACTTGCTCAAGAAGGAAATTTATGAGCTGTTTGCAAATTCCCATTTCCTAAGATTTATGTAACTATGACAGATTTATTAATGCGACTTAGAAAAAAGTTTTAATCTTTTTTTGGAATAAGTGTTCATTTATAAATAAAGGAGCATGTACTTCTCATAAAAAGTGTATCAAGAGGCCTTTCCCACATATTGATGGTTTAAACTAACAGTAGGGATCATGTTCAAGTACACTTGCCAGCAGCCTCTTAAGGACTCAGTCCCCCAAGACTACTTGCACTTCAGATGCCACTCACAAGCAGTGTCTCCAGGTTAACCCCCAACTTCCGGACAACTTCGCTACAAATCCGAGCATCCCCTGACCGCCTCTTCAGGTTCCATAGTTTGCCGGAGTGGCTTATAGTACCCTGGAAGAAAGTGTGCTTACTATTGCCAATTTATTACAAAAAATATTTCAAAAGATACAAATGAATGCCCAGATGAAGAGATACCTAGGGTGAGGTCAGGACGGGTCCTGAGCACAGGAGCTTCTGTCTGGTAGAGTTGGGGTGAGTCACCCTTCCAGCACGCGAATGTGTTCACCACCCAGGAAGTTCTCCAAACTCATAGCTGAAGGATTTGGGGGGAAGTTTGGCACCCAGCCATGATCAACCATTGACTGAGTCCTTAGCTCCTCTCCCCATGCTGGGGAAAAGGGGCAGGGATGAAAGTCCCTAGCTTGGTCCAAGCATGCTTTATCTTTCTGGTGACCAGCCACCATCCAGGAGCCATCCAGGAATCACCTTATTAGAACGAAAGATGCTCCTTTTAAATTCCAAGGGTTTTAGGAGCTCTGTGTTACCATTGGTGTCAAAGACCAAATACTAGCTTATTAGCAGGGATAGGTTGTGTGTATGTGTGTATATAATGGATTTTATTTTATTTATATATATATGTATATATATGTATGTATTACATATATATGTATGTATATCCCATAATATACATATATATGATATATATTATTATATATTATTTATAGATATATTCCTTTTTATTTCACAGCCCTGTAAATGCTGTTATTCTTTCTTTCTTGGGCATCATCCCTCTTCCTCTTTCTGCTTCTATCCCTTCTATCCCTCATATTCCATATTTGCCAATAGGTAGCAACACTGCCCTGGCCATGTGGACTGTGCCATATTTTGGTTATGTTCACTATGCATGATTCACCCCTGGTTATTAACTGGGGTAATAATTTTCTTATTATTTAGAAGTAAAAACTAAAAACAAACAAACAAACAAAAACAAAACGCTTTGCTGTATTTTTCAAGTGGACTTAACTAAGGATTGCCTTTCTAGGGCTCCTGGTTGGGTCAGTCAGTAAAGCATGCAACTCTTTAACACAGAGTTGTAAATTCAAACCCCCCTTGGTTGTAGAGATTACTTAAAAATAAAAAATATTTTAAAAATGCATTTCTGGTCCTTCTCCACTTTGCCAATCTGGGGGTAAGACCTAGCAATCTGTATTTTTAACAAGGATCCCAGCGAGTCTCCTCTACGGTCAAGTAGGAGACTTCTGATAGGTGACATATTTATATGAAGTAACATTGTTAGGGATCCAGAAACCGAGGAGCTGTCACCATCTCTTTCTTCTTCACCCTGAACTGCAACTGCTAGCTGAGTTGATTGTGGATTCTCTCTCCCACTCTTGTCTTCGTCCCTGTTTTGCTCTCTCTGGGTCCATAATTCACTGTGTCTGCTACCATGCCTCCCACCTACCATTTATAGGGTTTGCAAATTTGATAAAAAGATGAAATAGAATACCAAGAAAAGTTATAAAGTTAAATTCTCTTCCAGACTCTCTTTACTATGAGAACAGTTTATCTGTTTGTGAGCTGTGAGCTTGGAAAAGAGACTGTCATTTACAGTCTCAGGTCTTCCCATAAGTCTTGAATAATGTTGAATTTCATTATTGAATGGGTCCACATTTCTACTGGCTTCTTTATAATAATTTTCTTGAAAATGGAATTAATAGATGAAAAATATAAGCAATTTGAATGTCACTGGTGAATATTGACAACTCCATTTTCAGGAAACTCATACAATATATCCTCTTCTGATGAGTGAAAGGCCCTGATGTTATTTATTTATTTATTTATTTATTTATTTATTTTTATTACCCGGTTAGGTATTTATATGTCTATAAGCCATCTATATGTTATAAGCCATTGCTATTTGTCAGTTTATAAATTGGTTATTCGGGGGATTTTTTATTGTTGTTTTTTACGTGTTGCTCCCCCTAAAATCTTAGCATATTTCCTATTTATTTGGAAGAGTTCTATATCGACAAAAGATATCAATCATTTGTTTGATCTCTGGCATTTTTCCCTTTATTTGCTATTGGTCTTTTAATTTTACTGAGGTCACTTTTGACAAATGGAAATGCACCAGGATTACAAATTCACTCCAAACAAGGCTTCAGTATGCAGGTAAATGTGTATGTTTTATCTGCAACTTTTCTGGTCTTCCTTATAAACTCTCACGCATGCAGTAGAAAGGTAGAAATTAATTTTTAGGACTTTTTTCTTCTTTCATTTTTTGCTGAGCTGATTATTTAAACAGGCCAATTAAGCCATGTTTGGTTTGTTGAGAGAATTGCTTAGCTTCCTTCGTTCCCAACCCCTTTCTCCAGCTCTGTTCCAAATAGAGTGATAGAGTTGAGTCGTTACTGGTGCAACCACTGGGGGTGAACTGACTCGCTCTCGCTCTCTCAGTTTCTCTTTCTGTCTCTCTCTCTCCCCAGCCACCTTCGTGGTGATGCCTGGCTAGGCTGGGTTTTCCTTGATTAGGTGTGTTGCTGGGTGAAGTGGGGAGACCTGAGGGCCTGAGATGTCAACCTGGGCTATCCCAAAGTTGTCCCCAGAGGTTCTTGTTCTTGTCAGAAGAAAGGATTCAAGGACAGGCACACAACACTGCAAAAAGATTATTAAAGCAAAAGTATGCTCTTGAGAGGTGAGAGCAGGCAAGCCCTAGAGGAAGAGAGCTACATGCCCTGAGCCTCGGTTCTTCTTTTATTGACAGCTGTTACCTAGAGAGTGAAATGTTCTTTCCTTAGGATGAGGAATTCTTCGAAGCAGCGTTTCCACATCTTTTCTTCTTTATTTGGACAGGGATTTCCCCGTCATGGCACTCGCCATCTTGGGGCTGTCTGGGTTGATCCAGCTTTTTGTGGCGAGTTGCCTGGACAGGCCTCTGACTTCCCCTGATAGCTGGCCATAACTTTCTCATCCCCGGCCTCCAGGTATCCTGTTAGAACCTAACTAAATGCTTACTCTAACACATGCCATAGTGCCCTCTGGCGACTGTCACGTTCTCCCAGGGGGCCAAGGAATCCATCCCCAGACTCTGCAGAACAACTTCTCGCTCTCACCATGCTGTCAGGCCCACGGGCTCTCAACTCAGTTCCACGACCTTCTGGGAGCAGATGTCAGACACAGCACGTGTAAATTAAGAGGGTCCAGAAAAGCCATCTTCCCAGGCCTCCCTGCGTCTCACCAGCCACACCAGCAGGTCTCCTTTGATGGGGCTGCACTTGGGTCAGTAAAGAGGCAGCCTGAGAGGCCAGCTCTTTCTAAAGTACTGTGTGGAGGTAGAGATGGAGGCCCATCCTCCTTCTGAGTCCCCATATCCAACGGCCACAGCCAGGACACACACTTCCCACCACTTCTGTTCTCCTACCTTCTCACTTTCTTCTGCCATGCACAATCCCTCTGGCTTTTTTTAACTTCCCTGTGTCCAACCATTCTTCCAGCGGAGAGCAGCAAGCCTCCGGGCCTCAGCCTCAGGGAACTCCTGGAGAAGGGTAGGCGGCCATCAGCCACACCCAGCCCTTGAGGGGTTAGATTGTGATTAAACAGATTTGGGCCCTTAGCGGTCCCCACTTTTCCCAGGCTTCCCCCTGCACTGCACAAGTCGTCAGGTGGCTCTGCCTCAGAAGGAGGAGGCTCCAGATGGGACCTGAGTAAGGGAGAAAATTAGGATGCGTGTGTTTGATCTTGGCAAAATATTGTCCTGGTTACATATATTTAATGTAGTCACATCTTACATTGCTTTTACTTTTGGAAAGTTCTTTCCCATGCAAATATCTGGTAAATATTCATCTGTGGTTTCTTTTCATTTTTAAAGATTTCCCTTTTTAAAAATGTTTTTAGTCCATATGGGATGTATTAGAGGAGATACTGTGAATTAAATTTCAGTAGGATTGTTTTTAAAGATTTATTTATGTTGAGAAAGAGCATGTGTGCACATGCAAGTGGAAGGAGGGACCAAGGGAGAGACTCTCCAAGAAGACTCCCCCCACTGAGTGCAGAGCCTGATGGGGGGGTTCGATCTCATGACCCTGAGATCATGACCTGCCCTGAAAACAAGAATGGGATGCCTAACCTACTGAGCCACCCACGTGCCCCAAAAGTTCCAGTATTCTCACAAACCTTTACTATATTACCTTCTTTGGTTTCCGTGTGCTATAATTTTCTAGTATATGACTTTTCTTCTTCCTCTCTGCTCTTCCTGTGGACATTCCATACATTTCTATCATTTTCTCTTTTTCCTCTCAACCCTGGTTTCTTCAATAACACACACATACTTTCCACATCAGCAATCTCCAATATATAGGGACTAAAATTTGTTCTAAGGACTAGAGGCTGTGTTTCAGTTTCTGTATTGGACATTTTCCCTAGGATCTTGCCCCTGCTTTCTACAATACATGCTACCCTTATGCTCCCAAAACCCCACCTGTTGCTCATCCACTTTCCTTGTTGTGACCTTCACTCCTCAGGCCCCAGACTTCCCACATACACCAACACTTCCCAGCCATTCTTAGACCTGTCCCTGCCACTTTTCAGTCAGCTGTTAAGTGCTTAAGGTCCTTCTTACATGGCATTTGCACCCCTGAATTCTTTGGTCTCCCTTGAAATCCTACATATTCTTTGTAGTCAGTCTGAAAGTTCGCTCCTTTCTGCAACCTTCACTCTGTGCTCCTTCCAAATCAAAGCAATGTCTTATTTATTTAAATGCTCCTAGCACTTCATGCTCTTCTGTAACACTTGTCTCATTTGACCTTGTATTATAGATAGCTACAGTTGTCAATTTCTTCTTCCGTATTTTAAATATTTGTGTGTAGGATTTCTATGTTACCAAGTAATAATATAATAAAGGAGTGATACTTTCTAAACAATGCCTACATTGAAAAGTAGGAAACCTATATAAAGAGGATTAAATAAATTCACCTTACAAAATTCATAAAACTAGAAATAATGAAGGTAAGCTTATGGTTGGCCTTTTGACTATGGCACACGGGCTCTCCTTTGTTTCTTGGGCTCCCCTCTCCCCTTTGTTTGCATAAACTGAAGGATGGAAACCATGTCATATACTTTTGTCTAATCTGCATTGCCAGAACAGTACCTTAAATGTTACAGATCCTCAGCACGTATTTGATGGATAGATGAAGGCAATGGCCATCTAACAAATAGTATGAGAATTATTGATACAGGGCCATAAAATGCACATCCGTCCATGTTATCACCTTTCTGAAGGTCCTCCCATTCTGGTTTTCAGTGTGGTGATCAGTTCACCTCTGGCCTGCCCTTCTGCAGCCCAAGGGTGCCAGTGGGCCTATCAATCTAGGCTTCCTGTTTCTCCAAATCCAAGTACATGAAGCCAAATTTCAAAGTGAATCTCATGCTACTTCTCCTAAGCTCCAAAATATTGCTTGTAAGAAATGAGTAGAGCCATAAAATAATGGGTAGGGGGAGCTCACTAGGGGTCCAGATAACAAAACAAAAACCAGCTATTATCTATGAGAGATCAAATAATCCTATAGCATCAAAAGTACATGTGAGCCAAAACCTCCCTCACTGTAGGACCATGAGTCAGCCTCTGCTTCATGATGACCATTATGGGCATTTAAATTTCTAATCAACTTTGGTATTAATTAAATGTCACCCAGGTATGTAGAGGTCTGGTCTAGGGAATGTTAGTACATGCAGATACCCCCCTCTTTGGTTAAGAGAACCAGCCCTCCACCAAGCAGTCCCTCCCGACCATGGCTGAAAATGGGTTGCTAATCAGAAAGGCCTCAGGACAAAAGTAAGTAGGATAAATTCCTATTTACTGAATTAATATCACCGGTTCCCTGGGTGCCCCTCTCCTCCTTGGAAGCACTTCTGGAAGTCTGATTTGGGATTCTTATCTGGCACTCTTCCGACACTGGGGCTTTGGGACCTGTATTAATTTTAGATCCCAGTCTGTGGAGATTAGTCAATTCCATGAACTCTAATGTACGGGTGAAATAGTTTTCAGGAGCAAAAGTGCTTGCTTATCTGATCCATACTCTTTAGTATGAATTCCACCTGAACATTCTATGTTAAGGACGAGTATGATTAATTCATTACCCAAGATTACAGCAGTATGCTAAAAGCTAGCTGGAGGCATTTCTTTTGGTGTGAAATATTAAAGATTCAACATTTATATCAGTTGCACCTAATTCATATTCCTGAGCCCGTGGGCTGAGAAAGGAACTTGGAAATATTCAGCCATTTTCTGCATCGGTTTGTTAAAATGTTTAAGAGGATTATTGCATTAACTACCTCTTTGATAAGAACAAGAAGAACCTATTCAGGAAGGCTAAAATACAAAAAACTAAAAGCCATAGTGTCTTTTATTTCTTAAAAATGTTATAGATCAGGTTTTGACAATAGTGTACCTTGGGGTACCCGAAAGCTTTTCTGACAAAGAGAATGATTAATACCATAGAATCATTAATAAATCAGAACTAAAACAGAGACTCCCATAGGCAGTAAAAGTGAGAATTTTGTCAGCCATTTCCAGAACAGGGAACAGAAGTTTGAATAATACAACTGAATTTCCAGATTCCTCTGAGGTGAATTTAGAAATGTATTTTAATGCTTAGACTAGAGTCACAATGTGACTAAAATTCACCACCACATCAGGTAAAATAACAATGTAAAATAATGGTGTCGACTATGAAGAAGTAACTCAGAAGCTGGAAAAAGTGCAGAGCTTCCTGCCCCTTTGCTCCCCTGTCTGGTAGAGAAGGCCAGGATGGTCGCACTGACTTTGCGACCCTCTAAATGTGACTGATGCTCACTCTCACCTTTTGGTGGATGAGGGTATGATATAATTAGGCATAGAATTAGATGCTATGTTATTTCCTTTTCCTTTTAAGGATTATAAAATATACATTTAGATATATACATATATTCTACATATACACTGAAATTATATATATATAGTGACTGAAATATATATATAATGACTGAAATATATATATAATAACTAAAATATAAAATGACTGAAATATATATAATGACTGAAATATATATAATGACATATAGATATATATCTATATGTGTATAGATATATATATATCTATATATCTATATATATAGAGAGATATATATATATAAATGAAATAATGACGTCACTCTGCTCTTTCAGCTCATGGTTCCACTAAAAGTCCTTGCTGTCTAGAGATCATGTGTTAGAGTCAGTATTGAGCAAAAGTAAAACAGCATATTCTTCCCTAAATGGTAAAATTTCAAACACCTATTGAAAATTAACCTCCTTAGGAATAGTCCTTGGGAGCAAATCATTGTGAGACCACAGGAAACCCTATATATAATGGAGTATGTTGAAGAAGTTCACACGGAGTTAATGTTTGCCAGAGGGTCTCAGGCAATTATTAAGCACCGGCTGAATGCAAAACAACGTTACATGCTCTAGAGCATGTGAATTGTTGTTATCAAAAATAACCACGACACACACACAAAAAAGGTTTCTGCAGCCAAATACAGTAAAACATTTTTTTCTTTTTCCTTTTTTTTACTTTTTTTTTACATTTTTTTCTTTAAAGAAAAATTTGTGTTTCTAAAAGAGGCATGTAACATAAAATGATTTCTCCTGTTTTTAGCTAAAGACAGTCTCTTTTGGAGCAGTAATAAAAGACTAATGTTTAAAAAAAATTTTTAAAAGACATGCTTAAGGGAATTCTGTCCAAGGACATCAATATATACCATCAGTCAATTGCTTATAGATCCCCTAATCTAATTTGAAGCAGTTTAGGACAGAAGAAATCAGCAAAAGATTTTTCTAAATTAAGAAAATCCTTTGAGCCATCAAAAGCAATGTGCAGTGTGATTGGGTCATCACTCCCCTCTTAGGACAGGCTTTTTCTATAATTTGGTGCCTTCAGATCATACTCTACTAGCCTAAGGTCGAGGTGATGCTGCACAAGATAGCCAAACTTTTGGAGCCCCGGTTTTTTCATACCCAAAAGACCTCAACGTGAGACAGGAATCCATCAGAATCCTAGAGGAGAACATAGGCACTAATCTCTTCGATATCAGCCACAGCAACTTCTTTCAAGATATGTCTCCAAAGGCAAAGGAAACAAAAGCCAAAATAAACTTCTGGGACTTCATCAAGATCAAAAGCTTCTGCACAGCAAAGGAAACAGTCAAGTAAACAAAGAGGCAACCCACAGAATGGGAGAAGATATCTGCAAATGACAGTACAGACAAAAGGTTGATATCCAGGATCTATAAAGAACTCCTCAAACTCAACACACACAAAACAGATAATCATATCAAAAAATGGGCAGAAGATATGAACAGACAGTTCTCCAATGAAGACATACAAATGGCTATCAGACACATGCAAAAATGTTCATCATCACTAGCTATCAGGGAGATTCAAATTAAAACCACATTGAGATATCACCTTACACCAGTTAGAATGGCAAAAATTAGCAAGACAGGAAACAACATGTGTTGGAGGGGATGTGGAGAAAGGGGAACCCTCTTACACTGTTGGTGGGAATGCAAGTTGGTGCAGCCTCTTTGGAGAACGGTATGGAGATTCCTCAAGAAATTAAAAATAGAACTTCCCTATGATCCTGCCATTGCACTCCTGGGTATTTACCCCAAAGATACAGATGTCGTGAAAAGAAGGGCCATCTGTACCACCAATGTTTATAGCAGCAATGGCCACGGTCGCCAAACTGTGGAAAGAACCAAGATGCCCTTCAACGGACGAATGGATAAGAAAGATGTGGTCCATATACACTATGGAGTATTATGCCTCCATCATAAAGGATGAATACCCAACTTTTGTAGCAACATGGATGGGACTGGAGGAATTATGCTGAGTGAAATAAGTCAAGGAGAGAGAGTCAATTATCATATGGTTTCACTTATCTGTGGAACATAACAAATAGCATGGAGGACATGGGGAGTTAGGAGAAGGGAGTTGAGGGAAATTGGAAGGGGAGGTGAACCATGAGAGACTATGGACTCTGAAAAACAATCTGAGGGGTTTGAAGTGGTGGGGGGGGGGGGGGAGGTTGAGGGAACCAGGTGGTGGTTATTAGAGAGGGCACGGATTGCATGGAACACTGGGTGTGGTGCAAAAACAATGAATTCTGTTACGCTGAAAAGAAATTAAAAATAAATTTTAAGAAAAGGGTAGGTTCGGACGGGATTGTTATTCTTAAAAGTAAATATTCAGATAAAGTGGCCTTGATCTCAAAGTACGTGAATATAAAGTGAAGGAAACCATGCAGCAAACCTGTGACATTTTAATGTTGTATCTTTTTTTTTTTTTTTTTGGTCTTATTCAAATGTAAGCACCTCTCCAAACCTCAGGGAAATCAGCACCTGGTGGAATTTTTTGTAAGCCACTGAATCATTTTGCTGTTCTTCCCTGGAAGGTGTGAGATGAATTGGACCCAAATTTGAGCACAGCTTAGCAAGGTTTGGTATACTTGTTTACCAGATTTCTCTTCACTGTACATAAATAATTGGTTAAGTCTTATCAGACCCTGAGGGTAGTTTGTCAAAATAATGTGTGTTTTTCTATTTCAGTGTTAACTCCCATTACATATTATTAATAGATTATTAACTTAATATAAATAGCTCAGGGAAAACCATTTAGTTAGATTTGTTTGTTTTCAAACATTTTAATGGGGCAAGAAAAAGTGATCTCAAACTACTGAGCAATTATACACAGTAAACAAAATTTGGAGCATAAGAAAGATCTAGCTTCTCTCAGAAGCTGACCAAAGAGGGGATTGCGCAATTGGTTACAAATTATGGACTCCAAGAAAAAGTATTCTAAGATAGTAGCGTATCCTATAGAGAATATATTTGGAATATATCTGGAAAGTGGAGATGCATTTGACTGCCTCCTTTAATTAGTGCAAAGGAAATAAAAACACCTTATTTCCAGGGCACACCTGGATAGCTCAGTTGGACAAGTACATGACTCTTGATATTGGGGTTGTGAGTTCAAGCCCCACATTAGGTAAAGAGATTATGTAAAGTAAATACACTTAAAAAAATATTTTTATAAAGGGGCACCTGGATGGCTCAGTTGGTTAAGCACCTGCCTTTGGCTCAGGTCATGATCTCAGGATCCTGGGATAAGCCCTGTATCAGGCTCCCTGCTCACCAGGGAATCTGCTTCTTTCTCTGCCACTTCCCCCTGCTTCTCTGTGCATGCCCTCTCTCAAATAAATAAATAAATAATCTTTTTAAAATCATTTTTTAAAAAACCACTATGTTTCCTCTACCCCGAGTTATTAGAGGGTGTTCAGATATCCTGACCTTTCAGAAATCCTAATCCAACATTGATTGGGGAAAAGGTGGAAAGTCCAATTTTGCATTTAACTGAAATCATTATTGGGCTTTTTTCTTGAGAACTGTGATCTGGGCATCATGTGCTTTGGGGACAAGACAATACCAGATCAATCGGTAATAAAGGTCTGCTTTTAGGCTGGAGTCATGACTTTGGGAAATAAGGAGATCAGGATGCATTTTCACCGTTGGGCACAGACAAGCAAGACAGATTGCTCTATGGTGGTTGATCGCTCTGCAAACCCTGATGTTAGAAAGAAAGAGAGAAGGAGAGAGAGAGGAAGGAAAGAAGGGAGGGAGAGAGGGAAGAAGAGAGAGAAGGAGGAAGGAAGGCAAAAGAAAGAGTCGTAATACTAGTGTAAATGCATCATTGTGCTTGTAAGCATGAACACTTGGTACTAATATTATTTGCCTCTTTGAATAAAGATCACCAGACTATATTATGAAGAAGAAAATGCTAGAGAAACTGCATGAATTAGTGATCTGAAGTGCATTAAGAAAATATGTTGTGTTTACAGAGCTTTCAGCAAGAGATCATTCCATACTTCAGCAACAAGATTGGCTATAGGCTGTGAAAGGAGAAATAAACACCATATTAGTCAGGATTATCCAGAGAAACAGAACCAACAGGACATATGTGGAGATTTACTATAAGGAATTGACTCGTGTGATTATGACAACCAAGAGGTCCCACAGGCTGTCGGGTGTCTGTAAACCAGAGCCCCAGGAAGCCAGTGGTATAATGCAATCCCAGCCTGAAGGCCTGAGAACCAGGGAAGCTAATGGTGTAAATTCCAGTCCAAGAGTAGGAGGAGATGAGATGAGATGTTACAGCTCAAGTAGCAAAACAGGGATCAAAAAAAGGCCCGGGGAGGGGCACAGGGGTGTGTGCATGTATGCATTTCTCCTTCCTCCACTTTTGATTCTAGTCAGACCCTCAACAGATTGGGTGATGTTCACTCACCTGGAGAATGACAATCTGCTTTACTGAGTCTATGAATCAAATGCTCTTCCCACCTAGAAACACCCTCGCGGACACATCTAGAACTAATGTTTTCTCTGGGCACCCGGTGGCCAGTCAAGTTGACATATAAAATTAACACCAAGAGGTGAAATTCATATTCTAGTGATAGCATAAACCAAAGAAAGTGGGTAATAGAATCTGGTCTTTTCTAATCACTCTCAAATTGGCTACAAAATTTTCCTCCGTAATGGCATACACAGGAAAATCAGTAGTTTCAGCTCTAGATTTTGGGCTGCATGTCTCCTTCCAGCAGTTTGTTTGTTTGTTTTTCCCCTAAAGAAAAGAAATAATATCTTTTTTGTAGATTTGGGGACCCTATCACACAAATAATTTATAAAGTCTCTCCAGCACTACCCCTAAGAGATGGGGTGTACTGGTGAGCAAGTCAGTCTAAGGATAACAGAATCAGCCAGAATTGCAGGGGCATCACAACATGCTATGAGCCTCACAACCTAATTTGTTTACCACCATTTTTTCATATACATGTTTACTTTTTAAGTGTTTGGCAGAATAGGTTCTGTGTTGAAGTTACAATATAGAAGGCCAAAGTGTCAAATCTGACATCTTAGAATAGTGGGTCTCTGAGTTCTTGGAGTAGTTCTTTATTTATTTATTTATTTATTTATTTATTTGACAGAGAGAGATCACAAGTAGGCATAGAGGCAGGCAGAGAGATCGAGAGGAGGAAGCAGGCTCCCTGCTGAGCAGAGTGCCCGATGCGGGACTCGATCCCAGGACCCTGAGATCATGACCTGAGCCGAAGGCAGTGGCTTAACACACTGAGCCACCCAGGTGCCCCCTTGGAGTAGTTCTTAAAGATAAAACCTGGAGCTTCTAATCAGAGAGTGGGGTGCTGGCCACTTGTGTCAGTTGCCCTTCTTCAACCCACTGATAGGCTTGGCCATGACCAGAGAGTAAATTTAGTCCCCCATCTGTGTCAAGAGATTCTGCAGAATTTTGTGGTATGTTAAATTTGACTTCTGATATTGCATGTAATTTTTTTTAAGATTTTATCTATTCATTTGGGTGAAAGAGAGAGCATGCCAGCAGAAGCCGAGGAAGAGAGAGAGAGAACTAGAATACAGAGCAGACTCCATGCTGAGACTAGAGCCCATCTCAGCAGCTTGATCTCATGACCCTGAGATCATGACTTGAGCCAAAATCAAGAGTCCAACACTGAACCAACTGAGCTACCCAGGTTCCCCTTGCACGTAATTTCTGTCATTGACTGCAAAAAGAAAAACATCCTTAGTGTATCGTGGCAGGTTCATTTTGCTAGAGCTACAACTGATTACAAACGTAAGAAAAATGGTCTCTGAAATTTGTCTCAAGTAAAATTTTCATCAGTGAAAATTTGGTTGTTGACCTTTGTGCGAAAGAAAAAAAAAAAAAAAAACAGAAAAATCTTGGGCAGAATGGACCCTGATTTTGGAAATTAAAGGTTTTATGTCCCTTTTAAAGATAGCAGGAAAGGTTATTGGAAATTAATTTGAAAATGGATACTGTGCTCATAACGAAAGCCAACTGCCAGAACTCAGAGTGAAGCAGACTTCAGTGTCTCTTTAGTCATCTAAAAATCAACAGAATAGAGTTTTCCTGGAAATTCAAATCATAATTTTTTAAAATATGTATATGTCAATCTCTGTTTTTCCAATTTGTCTCCACTCTAAAATTTGAAAAGAGTAATTCAAGCTTAAAAAAACAAACAAAACAAAAAAATCCTAAATAACAAAGTCACACTTGAAAATGAAGCCAGGCCATTAAATGTATACATTTTTATTTTTATTTTATTTTATATTTCCTTTCAGTGTTCCAGAATTCATTGTTTATGCACCACACCCAGTGCTCCATGCAATACATTACACTTTTAAACAATAGAAGTTGTAGAACCACATTATAAATTTTGAAAGGATGGGGGGAAAAGCACGATCTATAATGACCTCTCCCTAAAATAATTACTCTTCACATTTTAACTGTTTCTTAGTTATTATTCTTTATCGTTTTTGCTAGAAATAACAAAAGTGTACATGCTTACCTCTGTATTTTTCACGAACACTAACTTAAGTGTTTCTGGGTTGCAGTATAATATTCATAACCATCTGTTTAGTGGCTCCTCTGAGTGGATTAATATGTTAAATTAATCATTTCCTTGTTATTGAACTTATAGGTAGACATGACCAAAACTCTTAAAATGCATACTTAAGTAAGAATCGGTCATCACTGGAAATGTGCTATATTTACTAAATAACAAAATAAATCTGCGGCAGCCAGCACACTCCCTCCCGTCAGGTGGTTTCTCACAAGCAAGCATCTCGCTTTGCAGTCCCACGGCACCTATTATTCTTGTTGGATTGATTTGCATTGCATTTTCTTCTGTCAGGCTTTGTTATCAGCTGAGGAGTAAGGAGGGAGGCGTTCTCTGTCTCTACACATTTTCAAATTTTATTTTTGTTTCTCTTCCCTTTGTGAAATTCTACCACAGGGCCCTGTCCTCTTCGCCCTTCCCTTACACAATCTTTCTCTGATGAAATGACATAATACATGCTCCTTGTCCCAAACATATATATATATATATTTTTTTAATGTGTAAAAATCAGAAGGAAACTTGGCATTGACTTTTCTGCCATACATATGCATTGCACCTGTAGCACATTAAAAGTGGAGCCTGGGTCAACAAGGCTGCTGGGTGCTCTTTCCTGAGGCGGTACGGCTGGCCCAGTCCACAGACGGGTGAGAGGATCTAAAATTCTGTGCCAGTCAGTTTAAGGCCATAGGCAGTTCATTCCCACTGTGAAGGAAGGGCTTTTTATTGCAGCCTTTCTCAAATATCTTCTAGAAGAAACAGATTCTGCAGATAACAGCATATAATGGTTATTTCATGGAGATCTGAGTTGGGAGGGATCCTACAGTTAAGAAATTTTTAAAAAGATCTTTTCATTTGTTTTGTCCCAGCATTTACCAGATTTATTTCACTCTGGAATTCTGTTTTCGTGTTAAAGCCTGTCATTTCCTTTACTGAGAGAACTTGGGTATAGTGCAATGCCATCTTTTGAGTTGACAGATTTAAAAAATGGCGCCTTCATCTTTGTTCCTTCATTTATATTCCATGGTATTAAGTACCTACTGTTTACAAGGCCATGAGTTTCTCTTGACCTTCTTCTGCCACCTCAACCTTGATATACTCTCCAGTCAGCGAAGCACTAATGTAAGAAAAACTGTCACAACCCTACTGGCACCTTTGACCATGTGATTTATCATCGAAGGAGAGAGAAGAGAATTGTTTATCAGCAATGCCAACCATGATGGCAGTGCCCTGGGGAATGAGGCCATAGAGGGAGTTCTCCCCACTCATCTTCAGGGACTCTTGTTTGGCAACACGTAGAGATTACCTCTCTTCAGGAGAGTTTTAGGTTATGAATCATGAAAGGAAGGGTTTTCCTCTCCTTTCCTCCATCCTCAAGTGGAGCACCAGCTGCTTGGTAGCAGGCCCAGCATTCCTTTCAACAGGGAGGATTAAAGGGCATGTGGCAAAACGATCTATTTCAAAGAGCTGGTGGAAGATGATCAATGATCTAGGAAATCAGAGTTGAAGAAGGAACATTGGTGCCTTGAAACATTCCCTAGAGCTCTGACCCCATGAGGGTTTTAACTAAATGGCTACTTAGTTTATTGGATTTACCCACAGCACGTATTTAAATGGAATGAATGGAGGAAAGAAGCACTAAGCTACATGACAGAAAAATGACAAAAAGCTTTCGAAGGTCAGGGAACATAGCACAATCACTTTAGACTAGTGGGAAAATGAAATTCTTCTCAGGACCTTGTAGACCCAGTGGTACTATCGATTCTAAAATGGATATAGTGCTTGAGAATGCATATGTTTCATGCTAAGTGACTATGTACTGAATTATAATAGCTTTGGGCATTCACTTGAGAGCTTAATGAATGACTTACATGAAATGTTAATATCATTAATACCAAAGGAATGATTTATTTATTACCATCATCACATATTATAACGTTGAGCTTCCAAACTCCTTCACAAAAACAAAAACAAACAAGCAAACACACAGAAACTTATTTCAGTGATTCTCTTGAACATAGAAACAATCCAATAACACTGATCTGAAAGGAAAATGTATCTAATCATAAAATTAAATTTACATCCCAAAATTCTTTCTGTTCAATCATCAGCCAACCTCATTCTTGCTATAGAATCCTGCATAGTGGGAAATCGTGCTAAAGAATTTTCTTTAGCAAACTGGTAGACATGAAGGGGCTTGTATCTCTTGATGTGATATAAAAAAATAAAAACGGGATATTTTCCCAGTTCAACTTACACATTTCAGTGTAAGATGAAAACATAACCATACATAATGTGCTAAATTCCAAAATAATTTGATGAGGTGGCATTTTCAGTGTTGGGGAATGTTAGAAAGCCTTAAATTGAAGAAGGTAGATAATCTCTGAGGTGTGTATATGTGTGTGAATAGCTAGACAGACATCCTTTCCTGTAGTGTCTGTGGGTGTATATGTGTCTGTGTAAACATACTGTGCTATTTGGCTAGGGCTATATTTAACAAAACACCACAGACTAGGGGGCTTCAACCACAGACATTTATTTTCTCACAGTTCTGGAGGCTGGGGGTTGAAGATCAAGGTGTGAGTAGATTTGGTTGTCTCTGGGGCCTCCCCTTGGCTCACAGACAGCCTCCTTCTCCCATGGCCTGCCTTCTCTCACATGGCCTTTCTTCTGTGTACTCTCATACCTAGTGTCCCTTATGGTACCCAGATTTTCTCTTCTCATATGGACACCAATCAGATTGGATTAGGGCCCACCCTAAGGGCTTTATTTTTACCTCATCACATCTTCTCTGCCATGTCTCCAAATAAACCATCTCATTCTGCAGTACTGGGGGTCATACAGGTCAGACCATAACACATACTCTATAGGGAAATGTATAATTGGGGTTAAAACTGATGTTCCTGTATTCTGCCTCTGTGTGTGTGCCATCATCAGTGCTGTTCAAGTGAGATGCCAGTGGAAGACTCAGGGAATCCATTTTCTTCCTACAATGAACTGGCTATCACTAGTCTATGAGAAAACCTTTAGGGTCAACAGTAGATTAAATGTATTATTTCAGAGAACATTTTTATGCTTATTTTTAAAAATGTAAAATAATTTACTACCCAAACACAGTTGATTCATAAATAGGGAGGAGGGAAAAAAAAAAAAACCATAAGTACAGTTTCAAAGAAATGTTTACCTTGATGAGAAAGATTCTAACAGGCATACTGATTTAGCTTTGGAATAAGCCTTACAGCATTTCCTTTTCTGATGGATCGGATCCTTTTTCAGAGACTAAAATATTACACAGAAATAGTAATCATTTTTCATACACCAAAAAAGTAACATTTACGTTTCATAATAGTTTTATAGTTTGGCCTTAGATTTGTTTAACCGTGATATAACAATAGCATTCTAGAGTTGATCAATCTTAAGAAATTCTAGGTTAGGATTCTAAAACCCTGTGGCTCCAGAAGAGATCTGGACATGGAAAGGAGGCTGAGCAGTTGGGGCTCTGAACTCTCTTCTTGCCTTTGTTTCAACAAGAACAGATCTACTTTTCTCTATTTGAATATATCAAAGAGCCACACAAGATCAGTTTCTACTGCTCTGAAACATTAAAAAGAACTCTGGATGTGAGAGTGTGTTCTGATTATCCATTGTGACACTAATGTGACACTAAGACCCAGACAGGTAGTGATCCGCCCAGTATCACACAGTTAGGTTTTCTGATTCCCAGATCAATCTTCTTCTAACTATACCATATTATTCAAATACCATTTGATGAATTCTTGTACCATTAAAACAAATGGGATTTTACTTTGGTTTTGCTTAATAGGTAAAAGGAAAGATTGAGATTATAACTTCATTTGTTTGGAGATTTGACAGAAAGCCAGGATAGGATTAAATCTGATGCATCATCCCTGGGTGACACTATCCGTTTATTTTTCACTTGATATAATTTTAAGTTCTTTTATTAGTTTGGTTACCCACAAATTTTGCCTCTCCAGTGACTATTTTCTAAGGAGGTTAAGAATGAATCTAGATTCAGGACGTTTTTCTGATGGGAGTTCATTCTGTAACTCACCAGAGCACATCATGTCTGTTTTGTTCAGCATTTTTGAGACTTGTATTGCTTGATTCTCAGGTTCTAGAACTGGTACTTTTGATAATATGTGCACATGGAGTACAATTTAAAAATACATAATAAACCAGATAATTTTGAGCACAGTTGCCATTCATTAAAATGGCACCCTCTATGATCCTTGGAAGGTAACTATGTATTTTAGAGTACTATTTGTTTGAATTCAGTGTTCACAAAGCATAAAGAGAGATGATTTTTTACCTTTAGTTCTACTGCCATGCTATGCTTTCTCCCTGCTTTCCTGTTTGGAATTAAACTATGGGTGGGAAATAGGATGGAAAACTTGAACAAAGTTTGCATGTCTAAAGAAAAATTTTTCTAAACCTTACCACCCCGCCCTGAACTCAGAATGCCTGTTTCTTTTTCCTACCCTCGATAGCTTGAAAACCCCCAAACAGAGAGTCTTTTGTTGAAGGTAGTCATTCATTTAGCAAATATTTTTGAGATTTACTCTTTTCTGGGCATTGGCACCATGGCTGGAAACCCTGTTTTATTTATCAGTAGTAATTAAACATCAAAATATCTCAAGCAATGGAAATAAAAT
Organism: Mustela nigripes; assembly: GCF_022355385.1. NCBI lineage: Eukaryota > Metazoa > Chordata > Mammalia > Carnivora > Mustelidae > Mustela > Mustela nigripes. The sequence continues at coordinate 95,446,791 of NC_081561.1, forward strand.
GGACTTTTTTGAAAGGGGAATAGTAGAGATAGATCAAACAAAATTGTCAAAATGTTGATGGTCATTGAAACTCACTAATAAAATAATGAGATTTGTTGTATAATGAATCATTCATTGAATCATGATGTGTTCAACTTTGTGCATGTTTGAAAGCTTCCTAAGTAAAAAAAATTTAAAACCGTATTTGGTTGGTGAAGTCTGGGTAAGTCTAAGACCAGAAAGTCAGCAATGAGACCTCAGAGGAAAGAGTCAGATCAGAAAAAGAAAGGGGGAAAGTTAAAGAAAATTGAAAGCCCCAACAGACATTCCAGGACATTCACAAGGGTTTTCTAGTTCCTATGGTGAGGCAAAGCTGGTGGCTTGTAGCAGAACAAGGCTACTGTTGTGCACGTATGTCATTTCTAGTGCTAAGTGCATATTTATGAGTCAGATAACTGCTCCATAACTTATTTTTACTTCTCTTCAAAGTATATGATACTTCTTTTCTCTGGTTGCTTCTGAATATCCTGAAACTCAGAGAGTCTATTTTGCTCACCGTTCGAGCCCCAATGTCTAGGTCAATAAGTGGTGCATATCAGGTACTGAAAATAATTGTGAATAAATGTTTTTAAAGTCCCTATTTAAAGGTTCTTGCTCTCACTTTTTCCTGGAGAGGAGTCTGAACCAGCGACCCAAACGACATCTGTATGTATGTCCTGGAATCTCAGAAGGGTGGGCAGGTTTATGGGCACCCATCGAGAATATGCCACCTGACTGTTGGATATGTTCCTTGCATCCAAACACAAATTAATCTTCCTCTCATCATATCTTTTTCATCTTTGGTTTTGGGACCAACAATAGGACAGGGCTGAATCACAGTGCCCACATGTTTGATTTTTGACAGGAAGTCAGAGATTTCCTCTCTGCAAATTGAGCAACACTGATCCCTTTACATGAGGCTTGTGAGCGAATCCAATTGTTGGCATCATTATTTGATGAGTTTATTATTACTGGGCAGGGAGCCTCCTAGGATGTTCTAACCTGGAACTTGAATGAAATGACATTTTTATGGTTTTTTGAGAGACTCTTACAAGTCAGTCGGTAGGATTTATGGAATACTGACTGCAGAGCGCTGTTCAGTGCCTAGTCCCTGTAAAGAAAGAGAGAAATTGTCCTTGTCTATCTAGCACTTACTATCTAGTTTAGAATTTTAAGTCTATATAGTATGAGCCAAAATTATGCCCTCTCCTTGGATGTTGTTTCCTGTGTTAATTCAGACTGGCTAAATTAGGCTGGTAACTGGTTGATAGCCTTTTTTACAGAATTTTCATTGTGGTGAAGGCCTAGAAATAGCAGTTTAATTAGGGACTTAGAGTTCTTCAATTCATAGTGATAAACGTCTTGTGACTATTTAGACTATTAGCAAATGTGAAATATTTTTGGCTTTCCCTTATTTAACATTCTCCTTTTCTGGAATCAATTTCATAAGCAGATTTCAAACTCTGTTCTAGAAGAAAATAGTGTCTGGGACGCTTTATTTTGAGGCTGGTTCTAATACCACCACCTCCCCCAAAACCTACCAGGTCATAAAAGTTTACTGTTACATTTTTTTTTTCTTAAAAATCACTAATAATAGAAAACTTTAAAGAGAAATAAATCTCTTTACTCTTTACTTAACAGTTTAATTGATATATAACTAGACACAAACACGTATTTATACATAAACATATTCATGCCTCTGTGTGAATTTTGAGAAAGATACTTCAAGAACTCCACCCATTATGCAATTATATGATTTTAATATATTTCTTTTATGCAAACTTAGACTGTTCTAGAGATTATTTTTATCATTTTATTCCAATTGCTTAATTAAAAGGATTTCTGACCAGTGGGTAATAATTTAGCAGAACTACTATCAGCCAGAACCTCAGTCACTTTTGTTAGGTTTTCCAGGAGAGGAGTAAAAAAATGGATCACACATTTGGAAACAAGGCCTATGTCCCTGGCTTTGTTTTCCCCAAAACTGCAGCAACCCAGGGGAACTTAGTTTATACACACACACACACACACGTGCAATATCTAGAGTCACCATATGATGGTCATGTGTGCTTACGGACAGATTACTCTGCCACCAATCAGTCCCCTCTACTTCCTTTCTCTCTGCCTGCTGCTCAGCCACCTAATGCCCTGGGGGGTGTGTCAGAGTTGTTCTCAGGCCTGGGAAACCACTCAGCCACTGCTGAAGCCCTGGCAGCTGCCTGCTGGGCCATCTGGCTCTGCCTTCCTACCAGCAGAAGGGCCTGCCCACTCCTCGACCAGATGTAGTCCCGTCCCTCGCACTGAGCAACACACTGTGTGTGCCTCCTGCCCAAACACATCCAAAAATCATCTCAAAGCACTCTACATCTCCTGCCTTCCATTAAAAAAAAAAAAAAAAAAATGCAAACAGAAAACAGGACTGCAGTCTATAATGGAGAGATTTCAGACCTCCTAATATCAACTTTTTTTCGCCAGTGGGGTAGGGGGATGACATTTGATTTTTACTTGCTATTATGTTTAGCTCCAACACCTTGAGATTCACACATTAGTCCTGGAGGAGCTGAGCCCATAGTTTCATTGAAAGACATCCTTTATTTAGATTGCCTTAGAATCACCAAGTTCATGGGCTATTCATGAGTGTTCTTCCTTAACCCTGTGGGCCCAGCGAGGGCAATGGCCCCAAACACAAGAGCGTGGGCCTAGCTGGTGTGTCATGGAGGACGCAGCTCTATGTAGCAGTGCTGCCCAACAACAACAACAAAATCTCCTGAGCCCAGCCCCAGATCCACACAGGTTTTATGTGCCAGCCAATCTGTGAGTAGGAGAAATGGGAAATATTTTATTTCCTGCAAGTACAGCTTGGATGAGGTTAACCAAGGTCCTCTTTCCACCTTTCTCAGAACTCCCAACGAGCTTTCAAGTTGAGAACTACTTGGCAACTTTATCAAAAAACTGGCTGCCTTACATAAGAACTTTTTTTGAATTTGCCTTGAGGAAAACCCTGTCGTTAAGTTTTTCTAAATAAAAATTACCATTACTTTATAAAAGAAATATTTACCCAATAGTGTGGACAATGCATTTGACTTTGAAACACAGAACACAGACATTTTGGAAATGTAACATGTCAGTCCCTCAAAGGCTTCAGTTTAGCTGATTGTGAGAATTTTTTTTTTTCTTTTGATAAATCTGGATGTTTTCACCATGAAAAATACAGCTCCCTCCAGATTCTGTTTATGAGAAAGTCAGCAGCCTGGACATGTTCATGTCCCTTGAGAGGACATTTCTTCAGAAGTGGAAAGACTTTTTCAAGAAAAAAAAAAAAAATCAGCTGGTCTAAATTTGTTACATTGGTTTTCACATTGTTTCAACTTCAGTGTGAAATATCTAGGTAGAAGAAATGTTGTTTCATGGTTAATATCTGGATTTCTGACTAAAACAATTTTCTAAGAAATAAACTACTTGGACTTTTTAATGTACATTTAGTTGGTTGGTTTTTTTTTAAGATTTTATGTATTTATTTGACAGAGAGATAGAGAGATCACAAGTAAGCAGAGCAGCCCACAGAGGGAGAGGGAGAAGCAGACTCTTCACTGAGCAGAGAGCCCGATACGGGGCTCGATCCCAGGACACTGGGATCATGACCTGAGCCAAAGGCAGCCACTTAACCGACTGAGCCACCCAGGCGCCCCCATTTAGTTGGTTTTAAAGCAAAATAAAATTCTTGAGAAATAAAATATAGATTTTTGTAAAACCTTAGATTGCACAGATTTCCATGGATAAACTGGCTATGAAGTATGCAAGTGCTATGGATATAGTTACAAACATTGACAAGTCTTACCAGGCATGATTTGTAATTTTGTTACACCCGAATGATAGGGCCTTGCTATTGACAGAAGCAGTGTCCCTTGCCAATGCATTGTTCCCGTATATCTCCTTATTCTCTCAATGTTAATTCTGGCCCAAGGGACTTCTCACTCCATCACGAAATTCACCCTTTGGCTGGTGATCACACAGGCATCCTTAGGCACATCTGAATCCTAATCTGAACACAACTCTTGTTCAAACAGAGACCCTGCTACATATTTTATACATATCATCCTGTCACCAAAAGTTGAAATATTTGCCAGGTGGTTAAAGATGGGAGATATGAGCCATTAAAGAATATTGGTAACAGGACATTGCCAACTTTGCTATTTCTTTGCAACTAACCATCTAGCCCCCTTTTTGATTGTCTGTGCCCAAAGTCCAGGTTGTCTGTGTCCTTTGTATTTTCTAGTCTCAAACCTTAGAGGTAGAGAGGTAGAGAGTGGTCTTGAACCTCTTCAGAAGAATGGATTTATAGCATCAACTATGTATGATCAAAATGAGACAGTTAGTACCTCACCTCTAATCTTAAACACCAAGGTTTTAATCCTGTTCCTTAGAAAATACGGTTCTTTATTTATTTTGTGGGACTAGAATAGCTCTAGTTCATTTTTTGTTGTACTAATCTTCTTACCTTTTAGTAATTACAGTCAAATACTCTTTAGAAAATAATCTTGTCTCTCTTGAAGATGTGTGCTGAGGTTTTAGATTAAAAAAAATGATCTGACCCAGCAGACAGCATCTCTGTCTTTTGAGTGCTTGGTTTGGTCATCCATGTCCAGTAGCAGAGGAGGGCACTGGCTCCAGGGTCACACTGCTAGCAGGGCTATTGTGTCTTTAGTTATAGCTAAGTGGATGTTAAATAAGAGCCCTTTCCTTTGAGACAGTATTTGTTATTCCTATCATGATTTGTAATTCTTCAAGGGAAGTGTCCAGAAGATTTGTCCTACACTTTCCATGTCAAGGGCTTTGGGTTTCTACTCCTCTCCCTCATGCTTTTGACAAGTCTCACTCACACTGCTGTTCTCCCCACCTACATGAGTAGAAAGGAAAAGGGAATTCTGTAAGAGTTTGAATTCCTACAGAGAGATGTGCCAATTAGATTTAAAACATAGCTTCTATTCTTCTAATAGCTATAATAACAGAATAATGGCAAAATGGTTTGTGTGAGCTGTTTCCCAGCGTATGATCACTACCCCTGCAAGAAAAATGCCTCCTCTCCAACCTGGGGAGCTGTTTAACAGCCAAGTCGCTCCTGAAAGTAGCTGGGGTGCATCGAGAGGTTTGGCTGAATCATCTCCTTGCCTCAGGTCTTTATATCACTGCTGCCTTATTTCCATCACTTGGCTGAGAATGCTTTTGAGAATAGTTTGCATGCAAAAGGAATAGTCTAGCTACGTAAAAACAATCTCTTTTCCAGTCTCAGACCATGGTGTTAACTACCAGATTAAATGCTACTTTTCAGCCCGAGTTCCACTTACTATTTACATTTGAAAAAAATAAAACTTGGTTGACCTTCAGATCAGGAGGAGGACATAGGAGAAGCAGCGCTGAGTTTAGTTTAATGTTCTGTAACAAACAAGGGGAAAAGATAGAGAGATACCGATTTTGAGGGAAATGTTAATTATCTAAAGCTTAATTACAGATAACATCATGAGGAGAATACATAAAAGACTTGAAATGCAGCCAAAGCATTTCCCTAAGAACATTAAAAAATGATTGTTGTTTACAATTCACAAATCGCACAGACATAAAGCTGAGACAGGAAAAGCAGAGTCAGGCTTAAAGTAAGAACCCAACTGTTGTTTCAAAACCAGCTCAGAAGAGAAGTGATAGGATTGTAGTTAGCTCATGTTTTGGAAGCAAACGAGATTCTGTACATGTTTCCCCTTTATAATAAAAATTAGCAGATCACTGGCAAACACATCGAAGCAAAATCCAAGGAGACAATACAACCCAAATAAAAATAAATAATTTATGAGGTCTTAGAATGGGATCTACAAATAGAACAGAATTCACAGACATTTATCTCCATATAAGTACAATGGAAATAAAGGAAGATTTTTACGTTCCTGTCACTTCATTACTGAGTCCAATGATATGAAAATCTACCTTTTCACTGAAATGTAATTTTCACTCGATGCAGCAAAGAATAGCTTACATTTATCTAGTTTACTCTTTAGAGAGTAGTCTAGTCTGGTCTCCTAATTTATTCTTTGTTTTTGTTTTTTTGTTGTTGTTGTTATTGTTGTTGTTTTTTAAATTGGTTTCTATTAATTTCCAATTACCTTTAAAGATAAGTCTCAAGATAATGGAATGTAGCATTTTGGAAGAAGTTTGATTTTAAGGGAGGCTCTAGGAAATGAGGTGCTGGCAGTTCCTATTTGCCTAAAGCCAGCAGGACAGAGTGTTCTCTTGGGAAGGATCAGTCAGGTTCCAGGGCCTTGGGTATAGAAACTGGAGGTCTGGTTCTGGCCCTCTGGGCCTGGCTGCTGTTGCACTAGCTGTTACAGAAGAAGTGATGGGGATCTTTCCAGAAATAGTAGAGTTGCAACTAGAGATCTCAACACTTTGTACCTTTTCAAAATAATGGGGATGTCGTGAACTTTTTCTTTTTCCTTTTTTCCCTTTATTTCAAGTTTTTATTTAAATTCTAGTTAGTTTACTGTTGGTATGGTAAAAGTGGTTTCAGGTATAGAATTTAGTGATTCGTCACTTACATATAACACCCAGTGCTCATCACATCACATGCCCTCCTTAATGGCCATCCTGCATCTAGCCCATCCCTCACCCACCTCCCTCTATCAACCCTCAGTTTGTTCTTATGGTTCGCTTCCCTTTCTTTTCCTTTCCCCTTCCCCTATGTTCATCCGGGTTGTTACTTAAATTCCACGTATGCGTGAAATAAAGGAGAAGTGGTATATACATATAATGGACTATTACTCAGCCATCAAAAAGAATGAAATCTTGCCATTTGCAATGATGTGGATAGAGCTAGAGAGTATTATGCTAAGTGAAATAAGTCAGTCAGAGAAAGACAAATACCATATGATTGCAGTGAACTTTTTCTGTGGCTGAAGGATTTGTGTGTATATATTTGGGGGAGTGGCTATAAAGAGCAGTGTTTTTGAAGGGAAGGAGTGAGAAATATGGGCTGATTAAGTCACATGTTTACTGAAAAGATAATGAGAAATACAATGATGATGGATAGCTTGCTGACTTTGGAGAAAATAAATAAAAACAATTTTTAATTTGATAAACATTTATTGAATGAATAAATAAATGAATAACTAAAGAGATTGAAGGTCTGTCTGTATTTGCTGACAGCTGCTGAGGAGTTGTTCTTTGTCCTGTTTCTTCATGTAGCTCTTTTTTCTCTCCCTTTAATGCCTTTTTTTATTAGCTGAGAAATTCACATAGGGGCGCCAGGGTGTTCTCAGTCAATTAAGCATTGGATGCTTGATTTCAGCTCCAGTCATGAGTTCAGGGTCCTGGAACCAAGCCCCATGTCAGGATCCTCACTCAGTGACAAGTCTGCTTGAGATTCTCTCTCTCCCTCTGCCCCTACTCCCCCACACCCAAATAAATAAATAAATAAAATCTTTAAACAACAACAAAAAAGAAATACACAGAAAATAAAGTTATCCATATTATTTTTTAAGACTTTTATTGATTTATTTGACAGAGAGAGAAAGAGAACAAAGGCAGGGGGAGCAGCAGAGGGAGCAGGAGAACCAGGCTCTCTGCTGAGCAGGGAGCCCTATGTGGGACTCAATCCCAAGGCCCTGCGATCATGACCTGAGCCCAAGGCAGATGCTTAACCTACTGAGCCACCCAGGTGCCCCAAAGTGATCCATTTTGAAGTTAACAACTCAAACACCCATCCCATGGATATACCACAATTTGTTTATCTATTCATCTCTTGATGGACGCTTGGGTTGTTTTCACCTTTTGGTTATTGTGAATAATGAGGCAAAACTGTTGGGAGATGTTTTAGAAAATGCCTTTGGAGGAAGAGCAGAATCAAGTGGGGTGAAAATTGAAAGACACACACACACCACTTTTTGCACTGCAGAAACAGAGTTTTTTTTTTTTTTAATAAAAACAGATCATTTTTATAGAATACCCACCTTACAAGAGGTAATAAAAGAAGTTCTTCAGACTGAAATCAAGTGAGCCCATGTAAGAATATGAATGTCCATAAAAATACAAAGAGCACTAGTAAAGGTAATTATGTAATGATAAAGCACTATAAATGAATATTTGTTTTCTTATCTTTCTTAATTTTTAAAATAGCCTTTTTTTTTAGAGCAGATTTAGGTGCACAGCAAAATTGAATGGAAAGTATAGAGTTCTCATATTACCATCCCCAACCCCACACACATCCTGTCACCACCAATGTCCTATGCCAGAGTGATACACTTATTAAAACTGGTGATAATACATTACACCTCATTATCATCCAAAATCTATAATGTATGTTGGTTTACATTCATAGGTGTTACACTTTCTGTGAGTTTGATAAATGTACAATGACATGTATTCACCATTATAGTATCATACAGAATAATTTCGCTGCCCTAAAAATCCTGTGCTCACATATTCATCCCTCTTTCCTCTCTAACCCTTTGGCAACCACTGAACTTTTTACCATCTCCATAGTTTAGTCTTTTATGGAATGTCATATAGTTGGAACCTTTTCGGGTTGTCTTCTTTTACTTACTAATACACATTTGACCATTAACAGGGTCTTTTATTCAGAATATTTTCAGCAGTTTTTCTAAACAAGGTTTTAGAATTCCCCATATCATTTGAAAATCCACAATGACCCCTACTTTTTGTGGCAGAATACCAGAGTGAGGAAGGAGGGAAGACAATCTAACTTCCAATGACTATCATAGGGTCCTGGTGAGCCAGTCTTCCCTCAGCTATCAGAGCAGCCACACGGCTGCCCCAAAATGGCTGCTGCTCTCACCTGAGTGAGAAGGGTCTCTGGTCCACCCTTACCACAGCTTTCACATCCTAGAGAGATGTCCTACTTGTCCTTATCCTTAGAGCCTCATCTCTTGGGGAGCTATGGGGTCTTTGAAGTGACATCTTCCAAAGCCTATTCCTCACCCAACCCTATAACCAGTTAGGGGATAAATTCCTTGGGGAAACTTTATCCTGGGCTTTCTCCACAGGCTTTGAGGAAACTGTCATTTCCATTTGTTTCTAAAAGACAATCTGTTGTCTTTCAATCCTGTATCCCCAGACCCTACCTAGTCCTCATATAGCCAGGACTCCAGGCATCCTGCCTTGGTGCCCAGGCTCCCACAAGGGGTATGTGGACAGGATGCCAGCCACTCTCTAGCTCAAACAAGCTTATTTTCCATTGCTTTGTGATCTTTTTGTAGTTTTAAACCATTTCCAATAATGAGGTATAAGTAAAACAGCTTTAATTGTGTTTATACCCAGAATCCCATGGAAAAGAATTTTTTTTTTTTTTAATGAAAAGCTAAATGGGGGTGCCTGGGTGGCTCAGTGGGTTAAGCCGCTGCCTTCGGCTCAGGTCATGATCTCGGGGTCCTGGGATCGAGTCCCGCATCGGGCTCTCTGCTCAGCAGGGAGCCTGCTTCCTCCTCTCTCTCTCTCTGCCTGTCTCTCTGCCTACTTGTGATCTCTCCCTGTCAAATAAATAAATAAAATCTTTAAAAAAAAAAAAAAGAAAAGAAAAGCTAAATGATAGACTGACCTAGGAAGGGCAACATCTTGTTTAACTGAAGCCATACTTGAAAAATCTAATTTTTTTCAATTAAAAATAATTATTTAAATGTATTATAAATGAATTTAAAATGAAATTAGAAATTTAAGTATTTTTAAAAGGTGTCAGAGGAAGGCATTTACAACTGTTGGTGAGTTTTGACTGCCCTGGTCACTCCTCCTCAGGTATGACCACAACTGTCCTTCATTATTTAGGGCCATGCCCTCCTATCTGGTCCTCAGATTTTCTCACAAAGGACCTTTTCCCCTAAAAGTGTGGCTAGCAGTAGAGAAGGAAGCCGAGCGTGCATTGGATATGCTTAGTCCAGCTCTACTTTGAGAGCACAAATGCCCAGACCATGTGTCCTGATGTTCCCAGCTGCTCATTCTCCTGTTCCCTCTGCTCATATTATCATTCCTTCAGCAAACGATCATTAGACTTTCGTCTTTCCTAGGTCTCTTTTGTTCTCCTGATCAGTCAGTCACCGTATACCTCTGATTTTCTGGTCCAATTACAAATTCCTGGGTTTTCTGTTTTGTTTACTTACAGGGCTTTCTGGTATAGAACAAAGAAGTATATAGCAGATGCCTGGAGTCACATTTGCTAACAAGTTAGAAACTGCAAGGAAAGGTCCCTGAACTACCTGGGTTACGTTTTACTCTGAAAATAAAACTATGTGCAAATGTTCGAAAGCAAAAGCAATATCCATCAATTCTAAAATCAAACTGCCTTTGTCAAGAAGTTGTTATTTAAGCCTGAGTTAGAATTACATGGAGAAATGAACTATCCATGTCACACTTTCTGATTCAGAAATGGAAAGAAGTTGATAGATGATCTCATAGACGCAGCACTTTTAAGGTCTTACGAAGGAGGCATATAGTGTTTCTTATGAAAATTGCTGATCAATCTCCCCCAGAAAGGTTGAACAAACCAGCGTGGATATAGTCAGAGTACACAGTGCAGGGAAAGTTGCATTGCTTTCTAACCTGGAAATTGGTCCCTATTAAGACCCAGTGACAGGACATTTGGCCCTTTGTTTTAAATAAGTCCATTGTGGAATAAATGAAAAACAACCAAATGAAAGAAGCCAAGGTTATTTACTCAGAGCTTGCTATCACAAGGAAGTCAGCCACCATCACTTGAGTTTTGACAGAAGCTCAAAGGCAGGCTAAGGAATGGGGAACTTCAGGTTTGCCCTTGCAAAGCTGTGGGCATGGGGAAGCTGTAGGCAATTAACTAGAATCCTCAATGATTGGGTAGAGGTATTTATTTGACTTTCTCTGGTTGGTTCTGAGTTGGCAGCAGGGCCAAAATTTAGGGAAGCTATCAGTTATTAATCAAGTCCTGGTTATTTTGAGCCAGTTGTTACAGAAGATATTGCTTAGCTTCCTGGACTGTTACTAGGGGTGGCTCTCTGGCTTCTTACAAGTCTGACAGAAGCAGGTCCATCCTAGGCTGGTTACCGTAAATCATGGGCAGATCGCTACAGCTTATAGGTCAGAGCTCTCTTTTTACACATGGTCTAGCCACTGTCTGTGTGTATCTTCAGTCATTCACCACCAGGCTGAGCTCACACATGTTCATTAACCTTCCTGAAGACAACTTCTTCCAGAATTCATTTTTACTTTTAGCACTTCTGGTAGCCAGGAGGAGATTGTATAATAGCCAGTCCCACTGAAAGTGTCTAAATTGGTGTTGTGTGTGGTTACAAAGCAGCGGGCTTCCTCTTCCTAGGAGCGGAGTTGCTAGGGTGCCTGGGGGGGCTCAGTCGGTTAGGAGCAGAGCTGCTGCCCAGGGCATATTCACCAGGCTCCATAAATGTCTTAGACGTACAAGGTCCTGTGCTTTCTCACAGAATGACAAGGCATCATGTACTGACTCCTGACCACACCTTTCAGGGACTTGAAAGCTAAACAAAGGAAACTGAAAATAATACACATTAGCCAGTAGTGAACAAATACATATTCTTTAAATAGAAAATAATGGGGTGCCTGGGTGGCTCAGTGGGTTAAAGCCTCTGCCTTCGGCTCAGGTCATGATCCCAGGGTCCTGGGATGGAGCCCCGCATCGGGCTCTCTGCTCAGCAGGGAGCCTGCTTCTTCCTCTCTCTCTCTCTCTGCCTGCCTCTCTGCCTACTTGTAATCTCTGCCTGTCAAATAAATAAATAAATAATATTTTTTAAAAAATAAAATAAATAAATAGAAAATAATATGATTAAAGCCATGGTTCAAGAGCATTAATAATCTGTCAGGGATAGGTGAAATGTATTAGTAGGGAGAAGTAGGAGGCCAGGAACCCATCCAGGAAGCTGCTAGAGTAATGACGAGATTCAGGTCTGGTGTGATGAGATTCTACATGGGGCAAAAAAGGAAAGGGAGATAGACCACCATAGGTTTAGAGGAAAAAAATATCTATTTGAAGGAACCTTTTGAAGGAACCAACAGTAGACTTGATAAAGATAAAGAAAAGGCATGATTTAAAATGTCTCCCAGGAACAAAAGCCAAAGTAAACTGTTGAGTCTACATCAAAATAAAAAGCTTCTACACAGCAAAGGAAAGAATGAATAAAACTAAAAGGCAATTTACTAAATGGGAGAAGATATTTGCAAATGGCATATCTGATAAAGGGTGAGTATCCAAAATATATAAAGAACTTACACAACACAGCATCAAAAAAATGTTTTGATTAAAAGTGGACAGAGGACACGAACAGACATTTTTCCAAACAATTTAGACAGATGGCTAACAGACACATTAAAAGAGGCTCAACATCACTAATCATCAGGGGAATGTAAATCAAAGCCGCAATGAGTTATCACCTCACAGCTGTCAGGATGGCTAAAATCAAAAACACATGAAAAAACAAATAATATCAAAAAACATGGTGAGGGTGTGGAGAAAAAGGATCCTCGTGCACTGTTGGCAGGAATGCAAACTGGTAAAGCCACTATTGAAAACAATATGGAAGTTCCTCAAACAATTTCAAATAGGAATATCATATGATCCAGTAATTCTACTACTGGGTATTGACCCAAAGAATATGAAAGCAGCACTAATTTGAAAAAACATATGCATCCCTATGTTTATGGAAGCAGTATCTTGAATAGCCAAATTATGGGAGTACCCCAAGTATCCAGTGATAGGTGAATGGATAAGGAAGATGTGTGTGTGTGTGTGTGTGTGTATACCACATATACATACATACATACATACATACATACATACATACAATGTGTGTATGTGGTGTGTGTTTATATATATATTATATATACATTATATATATAAGTAACATATATATATGTATCATGTGTATTATATATAATGGTCAGCCATAAAAAAGAATAAAATCTCACCATTTGCAACAACAAGGATGGAACTAGAGGGTATTAAGCTAAGCAAATAAATCGGTCAGAGAAAGACAAATACCATATGATTTCACTCATATGTGTGATTTAAGAAATAAACAGAAGAAGAGCAGGGTGCCTGGGTGGCTCAGTTGGTTAACCGTCTGACTTCAGTTCATGTCATGATCTCGGGATTGTGGGGTCCTGGGCTTGGGCTTGCTCCTTGCCCATTCAGCAAGGAGTCTGCTTGTCACTCTCCCTTTCCTTCTGCCCCTCTCCCCATTCATGCCTTGTCTCTCTCTTACATATAAATAAAATTTTGAAAAAAGATAAACCAAAGAAGACTCTTAACTATAAAGAACAAACTAATGATTACCGGAAGGGAGTTGAGTGGCGGAATGGGTGAAATAGGTAAAGGAGATTAAGAGTTCACTTATCATGATGAGCACTGAGTAATATATACAATTATTGAATTACTATATTGTACTCCTGAAACAAATATAACACTGCATGGTAACCTTACTGGATATGATATAATATGATATGATATAATATGCTATGATGATATGACATGACAAGACAAGTCATCTCCTAGGTTTCTAGGCAGGAAGATGAGAGGAGGTAGACTTGATACTTCACAGATCCCCCTTATGGAATGCGGGGGATCCCCAGCTCCAGTTGATGATGGCAGTGTTGATGGCAGACAGCCCTCAGTCATCAGGTTTCACTGGACATTGTCTCAGTTGAGAGCCACAAACACAAAATGGCACCCCCTTCTGGGCAGCTGCATCCAGTGATCAGAGCCAGTATTAAAGACTCTGCTCACCTGCCCCGAGGGAGCTATAGCTTCAGAACTCCTCATTCTGAAGGAGCCTGAGGCTTGTGTTGGTGGCTGCAGAGCTCACCTTCCCAGTCTACCCCATCCGGCTCGCTTCCTTTCCTCCCCTTTCTATAGGTGCTGACCACATTGAAACCCCAGGAAATGGGCAGCATGCTCATCTCAGAGCCTACCTCCTGGGGAACCCGACCTGTGACACAAGAATGGAAATATCACTGATAAGCCTGGGGGATTGAAAAATTGTGCTACTTTGGGGTTAGAGAAGGTTGGCAAATTCCTTCCTGGAAAGGGACTTCTGGTAATGATTCAAGACACATCCAGAACAGCCTTGCTGTGGATCATGAATTGCATCTTCTTTTTTCCAAGAGATGAAAGAGATAGTTTAATTTTTTGTTTTGCTTTTTTTAATGGCACAAAGAATATATAACAAACCAATACAGAACCCGTAATGCCTGGTTTATACTTAAACAAATTGCACTTTTATATGAAATAAGATATTCTCTTGTCAAGGTTGGAACTATCTAACATCTGAGACTGCTTTATGTTTCAAGTATTTTTTTTAAGATTTTTTATTCATTTATTTTTGAGAGTGAGAGAGAGAACGGGAGCAAGAATGGGGGAAGGTGCAGAGGGAGAAACAGACCCCCCACTGAGAAAGGAGCCCGATGACCCTAGGTCATGACTGAGTCAAAGGCAGACACTTAACTGACTGAGCCACCCAGATGCCCTTAAGTATTTTTTAAAAAGTCAATTAAGAAAAAACAAAAAGATAAAGAGAGAAAGGATGGATTATTTTCCTCAGGAGCCATAGTATTCAGCAAACTCAGAACTGCCCTCAAAAACTTTAGAGAAAGAAAATACCAATGTTTTAGAGAATTAGTGTTAATAAGTTTGTGACATATTAAATGAAAATGACAATTAAAAAGATGTATACTTTGATTCCAACTTAACAGCAAATAAATATATCTTTTCATCCCTATATGAATGAAGATGGAGGTGATGTGTATCTGTATGTCACCAATGATTGTCTCTGGGGAGTAGGAGTTTGGCTAATTTTTCTGTTCCATACTTATTGCAATTTTTAAATATTGAAAAATTAACATGTATGATTCTATTAACAGAAATAAATTTTAACATAACAAAGGCTAATCTTTTGATTTAGCATTTTCATAGGACAAAGTTCAATAGAGGAAAAGTTAGGGGATTTCACCATTGTCTAAAGCTTTAGTTCTGTTTAGCTTAGTTCTGTTTAGATGTCCCACAGAAAGCTTTTTTTAAATTATAGCAGAAGTTTCCACTATAATTATTTGAAAACTTGGGCCTTTATATTTCTTACCTTCCTAGAAATTTCATGTTTTTCTTCCTATTTTCTTTCTGATCAAAAAAAAAAATCCCTCTTGTCCTGACAATTTTAGTTTCAGAATGGACAAAAAAAAATGTATTTCTATTTCATTTTCGAAGATTGGGCCTTTTGTAAAATTTAATTGAAGTGGCTGAACTACTGAGTTTTGTCTGAAATTGCAGATAGACATTATTTGAACAGATGGCAACTATGCCTTTCTCCTTGAATTTGAAGTTTAGAAATGTTGTTCTGTCTTCATTTAACAAACCATATTGCTTTATATCTCATCCTTGTCACTGGAAGACTTTGGCATTTGACTTTTCTAAGATTCTTTTGTTCACTCTTTAAAATGGAAAAAATCTTGGATGGGTCAGGCAAGTGCCAAATTGAGCTACTTGCTGTTCTGCGGACAGAATCAAAAAGAGCAGTGCACCAAAATGTCTATGTTAACTTAATCATTTAATTACATTCCTCTACTATAAAATCAATACATGTGTTATGGGTAACTTTGGGAATTTTATTTACTTTAGTCAAAATTAACAGCAAGGCAAAGACTATATTATCCTACTTTTTAAGTCCATAACATTGAACTTTTCTATTTTGAATTATTGAGTAAAATACAAACATGACGTAATTCTCTTGCTGACATTTGATAAAGTGTGATGTGGTAAACCATTCTTCGAAGTGGCTCTTCTTAACTTACAAGTTTCAAAGTGACAGCTCCTTGCTGATAGCACCAGACTGCCCATTTTAAATGCCACAATAGTTAAAAACCAACTGTTTTTATGTTTAAATGTTCCTTTTGCATAGTTAGCATTCAGAGACTTGACATAATTTTGTTGTCTACATTTTATACCATAAGCATATTCAACATTGGTATCATTGTCCTTTTTTAAATTTAATTTTTGTATTTAGCAAAGCAGTACATATACATAGTTCTAGTAAATAAATAAACCTAATAAAGGAAAATAAATGTTCCCTCTTCTCATCCCTTTTCACTCCTAATTTCCCACTCTTCAGAGACAACCACATTGAAATCCTCTAAATATTTTCCCTCATTGAAGGCATATAACATGACTAAATGGATACAGTTTCATTTTTAAATTACAGACATTATTTATTGACTTCCTTTTACCCAATCTTTGTCTTCTTGCACCCCGCGGCACATACCCGTCTCTCCACCATGCTTTCAATGAGGTTTAAATTACAGTTTTTATTCATATCAATGGTATGTTTTTACATGGTAATAACCATGCAAGTGCTAGTCACAGCTGAGCCATGTAGTTTACACTCATTTAGTTTACTAATATTATTACCAGCCTTGTTTGGTGTTCTCTTTCCTTTGCAGTTAATAGTTATCTTGGTCTCTTAACTTTGCTTGTTTCTTTGCTTCATTTTCTTTGTACTCAGCACTTAATTCAACCCTAACTTTTCCAAAATAGCTATAAAAATTCTTCCTAATGTTGTCAGTCACATAATAAAATAATTCCCACTTTCTTCTTTGGGAGTATTCCTCCTAGGCCTCTGGCTGCTCCTCTAATCACAATATTTGTTCTAGAAGTTACCCACACTGTCATTCGGGGATACCCTTCATTTCTCCCCTATATCAGATCTCTTGTTTCCTGGAGCCCATATCTTTCTCTTACTTGTTATACCCTCTCATTTTGATGGAACACATTCTCCAGTAGCTTTCTGAGAATGGTCGCAGTAGGATTAATTTTTGCAACTTGGTTTCTGTCTAAATATGACTTTTTTTTTTTAATTTCACACTTGAGAGTTTGGGTTAGTATTATATTCTAGATGGCAGATAATTTTCTCTAAGAATTACTGAAGTCTTTGCTTTATTGTTTTAAGTTTTCTAGTGGTATTATTATTCAAGACGGTTCTGATACCCACTTCCTCCCCATTACTCAAAAGTTTTAGAAAGTTCTCTGCAACCTTAAAATGTTACAGTGAGGGACACCTGGCTGGTTCAGTCAGTGGAGCTTGTGACTCTTGGTCTTGGGGTTTTGAGTTCAAGCTCCATATTGGATGGAGAGCTTACTTAAAAAATAAAATATTTTTTAAAAAATGTTACAATGATATGCTTTCATATAATTTTTTGTTGTTGTTCTGGCCACATTGTGGGTCCTTTCAATCAGCACATTTCTGCTCTTCATAAATTCTTGAAATTTTTCATATAGTATTTACTGAATAAATTCCTTCTCACTCCTTTTTGATTCCTTATCTGCCTTTTTGAGACTCATATTAGTTACATATAGAATCTTATTTGACATATGGTATTCTAGTTTTCTTCTCTCTCCCCTGTCTTTCATCTCTGCCTTTTTTTGGTTTACTATCTAGAAGTTATACTATGCTTTCTCTTCCAACTTCTCTACTGAAGTTTTTTAAAATTCATTATTAACACTGCTTGAATTTCCTTTTGAATTTCTAGGAGTTTTCCTTATTCTCTAAATGTCCTTTTTTGTTTCTTTCTCTTCCTTCCCCCACCCCCCATGGATCCTTTCTTCTCAATTTAAAAGGACATTAGTGATAATCTTATAAGAATATTTTTCTTTCCCTGAATTAATCTGTTTCCTTAGAGTTTCATCTTTCCTGCTTTGGGGTCTCTCACAGTCTTATGGTCCTTGATGGCCCATTCATATCTAAGAGTGAAGGCTTTAACTCTGATGAGACATTATGTATACAGCTAAAACTTGCCTCTGGCCAGGAGAGCTGGATATTACTTTAGCAAACCCCAAATATTAATCAGATCCCCCCCCTTTTATTATTAGTTTTCCCAGAGAAGAATCACCTAATGTCTCCTGCCTGGAGGTAATAAACCTGGATAAGAGTGTCCTGAAGAGCAAATGGTGCGTGGGGAGGAGAGGCTCATAGAATGCACTTTCCCTAATCTAACTCCCATGTCTTCACCATTATGTCTCCTTGCCATTGTCAGCCAGAGCCTCTGTGATTCATCCTCCTCTCTGGAGACCAAACAGGCTTCTGTTGGGGGGTGAGAACAAAGTGCCTGGCTTCACAGGCTGGGAGAGGGGAGCCAGAGGCCCAACTACATGTTACAAAACTACAGTTTCCACTTTGGGTACCTCTGGTGCGTACCTGTTATCTCCAATTCTTGGGGCTTTCTGGAGTTTGGTGGTGCAAAACACATGGTTTCTTGCTGACACTCCACTGACAGTGTTGAGTTTTGGGTTTCTTCTCTCTGCTAAGTCTGATACCATAGGTCATCACCTATCCATATTCACCTGTCTGCAACTGTCTCCTGCCTGCCCTTTCATCCTTTCTTAGCCCTTGTGTATTTACAACATCTTCATTATTACCTTTTTAGAGATATTTGGACAGGGAGCACAGATAACCATGACTTAACTAAAAGTCTCTCCTTCTCTTGAATTTATGCCATGACTTTCCACACCAAATATCCCAGAATTGTGTTGCGTGTCACAGTTGTATTCTGATAGGTGTGAGGGGATATTCCATGGGAAAAGGGGACTCCCTGGTCAGGGAATGATATATACCATTCATTTGGCTCTTGCTTCAAGTTTTCTTTGTGACATCTCGATTATTATGCTCTTAATTCTGATTTAATTTCTAATTATGTTTATTCTATATCCTCAGCTATACTCTAGGACCTCTTGAAGTTATGTACTACATTTCTATATATAATATGCTTAGTGTAGTATATCATAACATCTATTTAGATATCTGGCATTCCTAATTAGAATGTAAGCCCCTGGGGCAAGGACTATGTCTTATTCATATCTGTACCCAGCAGCTGGCAGAGTAGTTGGAATATCACAGGGATCGTAAATAGCTGCTGATGAGTGAATGTAGGAGGGATGTGCTTCCTTATACATTCCCTAATCCCTCATTTACCGCATACCAAGGGAGAGTCCCTTGTAGAAGTCTTCAGATGAAGTCTGTATGTGCTCTAAGTTAAAAATCATCTAATACCAGAAGTTCTTCACATGACACAAGATAGGGACAAGGGCAGTAATTTGGAAAAGGACATACATTCTCCCTTTCTCTCCCCACCCCATGCGCCTGCCTGACCCCACAAAGCCAGACCCTTTGCAGCCCCTAGTCAGAGTCTGGGTGGGTCTCCTGCTTCTGAAGGAGAGGAGATGTGTTTCTGGTAGTCCTAAGGCAGACCTTGGAATGTATTTTCTCAGAGAAATAGTTTCATAAGTATTGCCCACATATAGAAGAAAATATATTGTTAGCAATGTATTTCCAGTTCAATAAGAATTAAACTGGCTTTAGAGGATTACCTTTGAAAACTAATTATCATTTTTAAAAAACTGTTGCTGTGGGAAAATGCATTTTGAATTCCAACACATATATAAACTTTTGGAACACTGATCACTCATATGTTGGAGACTGATTATATTGTATTTGTAGTCCATTTGGGGCTGTGGGAACAAAAGGAATATTAAATTATCAACTGGATTATACCACCACTGGGAACAAGAAATATAAAGTTACAAAATAGCCTATAATATGGAATATCATGTCAGAATAAAAATGAACATATTTTACACAGTTGGTGTTATTTGTGGGCTGGCTTGGTGTCTACAAGAAAGAATATCCTATAAAACTGTATTTCGTGGGTCTAATGAAGTTATGTTTGCTTCTGTCCTAAGCCCTGAGATAGCCTAACTAAATTGTAAGTCCAGAAAAAATGATGCATGAGCACTGTGTCATCTACCACCCTTATAGTGGACTGAATAATTATTACTGGATGCATTTTTTAAATATCTTTTGGAGAATTATGAATGACCCAGAATTGGATTGGTAATAAGAAAGGATCTCAGTCAGAGGTTAAGCTGCTCTCTGAATCTGGGACTGTTGTTTTTCTATTTATATCATAATAATATGATCATATTAATAGTCAACTCAACGTTTCAGAGTAAAATGAAGATAGAATTCAGAACATACGAAATGTTGTGATGAAATAAACCCAACACCAGGGGGCTCAGTAGAGCCTTTGCTTTTTAAACTGGCAAGGACATCATTATTGGTTTCCTAAGAGAACACTGCACAGCAGGGAGTGGTAGGAATAGAACAAAAATGAAATGAGGGAATGTTCCATAGCAATAGTTTAAAGAGAAACTCATTTCTTCTAAAACTAAATCATGCTACAAAGACTGTATGTCTACCTATTTATCCTATGGGTGACCTAAATACTTTTCATAGTCCACAGGTCCAAATATATATACTAAATGGATATTGTTTTGTGAAAGCCTTTAAAAATCCATTTAAGATTACTATAAAGTTATTAACAATGATGAATGGGTCCTATAAAATACACATAATTACTTATCATTCAAAAAATCATAACAATTAGTTATCATTCAAAAAACAGGTATTAGCGGAGTGTTTCATTTGGGCTAAACACAGGGCTAGGTGCAAACTTTAGACTAAATATTGGGCTACAGGATTTAGTAACACCACTTCATAATCTGTTACTGCTGGGCAGCAAACAATGGAGTGACCTTTCCAATTAAGTAGCTCTAAAATTGTCAGTATGTGTTTTATCGAATATATTGTTTCCTAAATAGGCCTATTATATTATAAGTTATTTTATTTTAATGTTGTATCTGCATTTTAATTGAAGGAAATGTTATGGTCTTTTCTTTTTTAAACAAAAGCCAAAATACAAATATGCTTAGCAGTTTATTGCTATCAAGTTTTCAAGTCAGGTAAATTGGACCAATTTCATTTAATAGATGAAGAGGAAAGAGAAAAGACTATTAAGTTACTAACCAAACACATCCCTAAAAAGTAAGTGATAGATGTGGAAAATATAAAATGTCCTTGGCTCTCAGAACCCCTGGAAGCCCAGAAACTCACAGTGGTGTGTGCTTTGATTCTTGGTGATAATCATCATAATGGGTTTCTTCTTGGCAGCTTTAAGAACATATCACCTAACATAGTCGTTGTGCAGTATTAGTAAAGGGGAAAAAAATGTCAAAGACTATCCAAAAATCCAATTTCGTCAGGAGTTAATACTTTCAAGTATTAAATACGAAAAGTTGAGCTGGAAATTTCCCCAACTTCCAAGAGGAGATGGGAGCTGAGTCAGCTCCTAATTCTGACCTTCAGATGACCTCATATAGGACCTCAACTACTCCAAATCTGTTTCTTCATTCTAAGATGAGGACAATAATCTGCTCTGCCCCAGAGATCATGGTCAATTAAAAGGTGAAATTATCTACATGTAAGCATTTTGTAAAGTGCAAAGACTTTGTTGTTGTTGTTGTTGTTTTTCTATAATTATTATTTCCCTAACTCATTTCCTGTTGTGCCCCTAAAGGGGGGTGGCAATTATGGAAGTCTGACATTCCCTGGGAGTTTTCTCTGGCTTAATTCCCACTAGTGCTGCTGGGTCACCTGGTGCAGATCCTAATCGGAGCCACTGACGTGGCTTTGACGGGATCCCAGGCTCCGGGCATGGTGAGTCTCTCAGGATGGCTTTTTCTCTCCCTGCCATGGGTCTTGCCTATTCTTAGAACTGACTCACATCTTATGGTTCTTACAGGCAGGGGGGAGATACAGCTTATCAGGGGGTACCCCACCAGAACATTCAGACCTTCACCCTTCACCTATAGTTTGGAGAGTTGCTTTTAGTCAAGGCAGACCAGAGAGAACCGAGTTCAAAGAGGAAGTGGGAGTTACGCAGAAGGTCTGACCGTGGTGTATTTTTGTCCCAGTGCGGCCATACAGTATCCTTCACACTGATGAGCTCTGAAGAAGTATCTGCTAGAAGTATGTCAGTTAAATGTAGTAATTATTTTTCTCCAAAGGGAAAAAGGCAGTAAGTAGCACGTGCTCGCTCACCAACATTACAGCTTTTGCCCCCTGATCACAACCATAGGTTTGGGCTGATTTCCTATTCTCAGGCAATCAGTCAGGGGAGGAGAGAGAGCCATTAGCAGGGTGCCCTAGTTGACCTTCAACTAAATTATTGTTCCATTCCCCTCCTGCCTTTCTTTCAATGTAAGAGGGAGGGTAGTAGAGTAGCTCTCCATTTAAAAAAAAAAAAAAGGAAAAGGAAAGAAAACAGGTGCCAGGCCAGTGCTGTCTAGCAAAGGGATCTAATTGAGGGTGACAACAGTCTTCTTAGTCTGACAGCTGTTTTGGTTGCCCCTCCCCTTTGTGTCGGTGAATAGGAAAATAACTGATTAGAGCTATTTATGTTAGAGATATATTCGATAAATATTTGCTGGGCCCTAAGTATTGAATATTGGTTTAACAAGTAAGTTTTTGTTTTTCAGTATTAAAAAAAAATCCCCCAATGTGACAGGCAAAGGAGTTCAACCAGCCTTGGCATAGCTTTACCTGATGCAAATAAAACACTACAGGGACATGACAATATGTATTTCAAATACGTAATTTTGATTCTTGTTATGTCAGAGATGTCCTATCCCAAAGAGAAGATGTAAATCAGATATATTGAAAGCTCAAGTCAATGTCATCCCAAATAAATATCTCTCAAGCTGTGCAAATGAGTACCAGTAAGTACAGCTTGAAACCTGGATAAAAGTACATTACTTTCCAACAATTGGTATTGCAAATAAAGCTACTGACAACCAGAGCCATTTGGGGAGATTGGATATTCTCTTGTTATAACTTTTTGGAGCATTTTATATCACTTGGGGAAACCTTAGAGGTGTTTTTCAGCAGTGCTGTGTAAGACGAATTTCTCCTCACAATCCAGCTCATTGTTATTACAGACAAGTTCAGCATGAGTAGTCAAGAAGGAAATATAACTGCTAATGGCACTCGGTGCTAATGGGTAGTGGAGTCACTTAGGTTAACATAAAAAACAGCTAGGTGAAAGTATGGGACTGGCCACAATTAATCTCAAGTAGAGCCCAAATAAAGACAAAAACCACAAGTGTAAATAATGGCATTCTCCAGTTAGTGCAAAAGAAAGCAAGTTGAGGATAATTTTTTTTGTTAATTTCTTTTAACTGCAATATGTAAAACACCCATCAAGTTAAATTCTTGATATCAATCGGCTGATAATAGATCTACCTCATGTTGCTATTACCTGTAATGGACATCTCTGTGAAGTTTCTAAATTTACTGTGAAAGGCTGAAATCAAGCTACAGATAAATTCTCTAAGTTTTTTATTAATGCATTGTTCAAAAACAGAATACTTTGTTTTATATGATGTTGATACATATAAATTAATGTGTGTGTATATATAATTTACATATGCTCCAGTTATGAACAGAATCAAAAAGAAATACATGAATTCATTACTCAAGACATAGAATATAACTACTACTATTGAGGTGGCCCGAAGGTCCCTTCCCCTTCTGATCCCTTCTCGTAATTGTTATCCTGATGTTTTTGATTTGTTGTTATTCTTATTCTATCCACTTTGTCATTCTTTCTTTTTCTTTTTTTTTAATTTATTTATTTTAGAGAAAGAGAGAGTGAGAGCACTAGTGGGGGCAGGGGCAGACGGCAGAGGGAGAGAATCTCAACGAGACTCTGCATTGAGGGAGGAGCCCCATACAGGGCTTGATCACAGGACCCTAAGATCATGACCCGAGCCAAAATCAAGAGTTGGATGCTTAACTGACTGACACCCCATTAGTTTTCCATTTTTTATGGTTTTCTACATATGTGTGCTTCCTTGAACAATATGTTGTTTGGGTTTTGTACTTTATAAAATATGTTATACTATATATTTTTATTACTATTTTTAATTCCGTTGTTACTTTAATCCAAGTTACACAAAAACACATAGAGAAGCAAATTGTACTGCAAATCCTGACATTAAAAAAATCAGTTCTCACCCCTATACCCACTCCCAATTTCAGCTTTTACATGGATTTTTAAAATCCAGTACTTGCTTATATATATTTAAACAATGTGGTTATACTGCTACTAATTGGTTTTTTTCAGTTCTAGAAAATATCTATTTTCCTCCCACTTTGGAAGGTGAGAAGTTGTTTCTTTCATACACATCTCATCTCCCCACATATTTACTCACACTCTTCATCTCCTAGATTCCCACCACCACCCTCCCTGCCCAGGAGACTCCTGTCATCAGTTAGATGATATATGGTTAGATCACTAGTCAGAGTTTATATAATTATGACTGTGTGAACACCATTCACAGCCTCACTATGTTGTACACGTTTTTCTGCACAATGTTGGGTTCCCCTAAAATTAATGATTAAGTTACTTTTTTATTCATTTAGTTTTCTATGTGCCTATGATGAATTCAACTCACAAATTTCACCCAGTTTTGTAAATCTCCTTTCAAAATTTTCAAACCTATTAAATAGGTTATTATTTTCACCTTCTTGGAGAAATTTTCTAACTGTTCCCATCGGAAATGTTCACAGCTGTCATTAGGAGTTTCAGTCTAGAGACTCTCATTTTAGGGACTGTCTTTGCTTGTCTGTTGTAATGGCTCTCCTCTTTCCTAAGTGCCAGGTCTTCCTTTCTCTTAGTTTACATCCTTGTTTTGCTGGAACACATATGCCAGTAGCTTTGTAGGAAAGGATGCATGGAAGATAAATTTTGATACAGGAAATCTAAAAGTGTCTTTGTTGACTGGTTATAAAAATCAAGGTTAGGGGAAATTATCCTCCTTTGGAATTTTGAAGACATCAACTTCCAGTCTTGCTACTGAAAAGTCTAAAACCTATCTGTGTCTTGATCCTTTGTATGAAAGCTGTAGTTTTCTCTGCAAGATTGTAGGACCTTTTCTTTGATATAAATGTTCTGAAAGTTCATGATGGTGAACCATTCCAAGATAGGGGCTGTTCTCCTGCATCCTGCTGGGTTCTCAGTGAGCCTTTCAATCTGGAAAGCCATGTTGTTTGTTCTGAAAAATTTTCCTTCAATCCTTTTATTAATAGTTTTCTTCTGTCCTATTGTTGATCATTATTTAGATAATATCTCCTGGTCCAGTCTTTGTTTCCCTGTATTTTGTCTCCTATTTTCATTCCCTTTGTTGGTTTCTTTTCTTTCTGGGAGATTTCTTCAACTCTATCTTCTTATTCCTTACATGAGTTTTTCATTTCTGCCACCAAGATTTTAGAAAAAGAGCTTCTTCTTTTCTTGGATTATTTCTTTTTTATACCATTCTGCTATTTAATAGATATGATTCTTTGCATACCTGAGGATTTCCAACTTTTCTTTTTCTGATGTGTTCTCTATAAGCTCAGAATTGTTTCATCTTCCTTTTTGTTGCCTTGATCTTTGTCTCAAAGTCTGGAGATGCATTTCTGCCTGTTCATGTTTAAGAGTGATGTGCTAAACAGCATGCAGGAATCTTAGTTGTATGCATTTAAAAATCTTTCCCAAGTTTATAGTTTGTCTTTTCACTTTTTATATAACTCCACAAACAAACATTCTTAAACTGAATTTAACATATTTCAATTAGTTCCCTTGGGTTCTCTACTTTTTATTTCTTGTCTAATAAATTCCTCTTAGTGATAAATACATTTTCCTATACTGCCTTTATAAAGTCTCATACTGATAGTTGTGCTTGTTGCATTTAAGTCTTTAATTCACCTGGGATTAAATAATACATATGATCAGAGATAGTCATCCAACTTCATCCTTTTTCCATATGGATAATGAACTGACCCAACCCCATTATTGAAAACTTTATTCTTTCCTCACTGAAAACAATGGAAGAAATGTCTTAACTCAAGTTTCTGCCTGTGTCTATTTCTGGCTCTCTCTTCTGTTACATTGTTCAAATTGTCAATTTATTTGCCAATACGAAATAACATTATAGTCAGACTTAATGGGACAGGTTTCCCTATCTTGTTCCTTATCTAACATGGCAATCTGAAATTAAAAAGGAAGAAAACCAGCTCCTAATGTGAAAGTAATGATGGACTTGACTTCAGTCATTCATTCATTCATTCATTCACTTATCAAACATGCATTAAGTACTCACCATGTTTCAAACAAGCTCCAGAAATCGAAAAATAAATGAGACCTAATTTCTGCCCTAAAGGAATGAATAACCTAGGAGGGGAGACGAATTAAGTGTTACACATTAATTCCATTAGGAGTAAGAATAAGGGATGCACAAGATGCTGTATGCACAAAGAGGGAGGAAGGAATTCTGCCCAGGGATAGTTAGGAAAATATTGACAGTTTGACCAATAAAGGGTAGAATCAACTTGGTCTGAAAAGATAAACTGATATTTAATAGGAGAGAGAAAGAGAGAATTACAAGCAGAGGAAATTCCATGGAGATATGAAAGCCCATCATCTGTTTCATAAAATAGGGTCTAGCAAAGGAGGGGATAAGGTTAGGAAAGAGGTTATGGTCAGATGGGGGAAGACATTGTCTGCCCAGCTGAGATGTTCAAGCTTTACCCTGTCAACAGAGGATTTGAAGTAGAAGGTGATATCCCTTTTGTTGGGAGTTGGGCGGCATAAGAACCAGAGCTGAGTAGGGGCTGGGGAAGGCACTATGTATGGTGAGGCCGGTTCCAGGTACATTGTCCATGGGAGAGATGCTGAGTTCTGAACTTAGGCGGGAGTGAAGGGAATGGAGTTTCCAAGAAACTGTTTCCAAGAAACATTTGGAAAGAGAATGAACGGGGCGTGTCAAAAGTGGTTGGCAAGACAAAGGGAAGGTGAAATACCAGACAGGTTTCTAGCTTGGGTGACTACATGGGTGTAGACACCTCTCACCCACCTTTAGAAACAGAAATCGCTTTGCCAGGAGAATATGACAGGGTGTCTGGTAGAGGAAAGGGACAATCCAAGACTTTTATTTTGATCATGTCAAGTTTAAGGACCCCCAGAACATCCGTGTGGAGAGATAAGGAAGCAGTTAGAAGAGCAGGTGTAGAACTTAAGGTATCCACCATCAAAACCTTAAACGTGCCCAGTGTCCTTCTCATTACTTGAATAACCTGGATTCTCAAGTGTACTTAATTCTTTTTCCACATAAGGACAGATTTTCCAAATAAATGTATTTAAAGTTTCAGAATATTCATCCCCTATGCATTTTCAGCCTTAAGACATACACGGGACAGTGCCTTACTCTGCTTTTCATGGGGAGCTGGGGTGAGCAGAGGGTGCCAGCTCCATGACTCTCTGGGGACTTAGTAACAAGAAAGAGGTGCTGCAAGAGGAAAGAGCCTTTCTGATGGGGACAGCCAAATCCAATTCCTCAACTCTTCAAAAATCTCTGCCACAGGGACAGGGAAAGAACTGTCATTTGAATATGCACCTTGCACCTCACCTCTTACAAAGGTCCTGCCAATATTCTTCAGAGCACTTTGGGGAACCCAGAATTATATCATGGAAAGAGCGATACTGCAAAGAGAAAGAGCACCAGGGTGCAGGAAGTGGAAGGTGTTTGGATATTTAAATCATAGGCTATTAATAAAGCTGTTTGTCTCGCCCTGTGATTACAGTGTGATGATTATGTTTCTAGAGTAAAAGAGAATAATTTTTAAAATTGTATTTGCAAAAAAAGTAAAAAGCGGCTGATTCCCAGTAAAATCGAAGACACTTAAATATCTCATGTTTTCCTTATTTCATGAAATATCTATGGTCCTTTTTTAATGATTGCTGTTACATTTTAAAAGTGCACTGACATCCTGTAGGAATTAATTAAATAGTCATTGCCTTTGCCTTAGATATAAACTTCAGACACGATGTGTGAACACCATCCCCAGCTTCAGGCTTGGAACTAATCAGTGCCGTGCGGTGGGTACAACACATTATAAGCTGTAATACGTGGGGTAGTTACTGCAAATCCTGGTCAGCTCTCATTGTGGCAAGCACTAAGGCGATGCAGGTTGCCTTGTGCTGCAGTAATTTAAGAGAGCCCCTAGTGTCTGTCATGAGCGACCCATCAGCTGAGGATTATAAATCCTTTTCCTATATGCTGTTATTTACCCTGGGATATATTGACTCAAATGAGCTTTGACTTCTGTTGCTGAGAGAGGTGAAACCAGAAAACATGAAGGTGTATTTGTAGACTGACTACATTTCCATCCATCACACTAAAGTTCAGGCTTATGCCTAACCGAACCACTGAAAAGGCAAAATGTTATGCCAAGAGAGACGAGGAAACCTACTCTTGAGAACTCCGGTTCAGTGCTCTCCCCTCAGCTCAGCCTTTTGCTCCCAGTTGAGCTGCTAAGAAGTGCAAGAGTGCTAGAGTGCTCTGGTAATCAGATAACAATGAGTCATATTTAAATTTGACGCTGGTTTGGAGGGTATGACAAGCAGAGGGAGCAGGGGGCATCTTGTGGATGACTTCCCCAGCAATTCCAGGGAGATTTAGTGCTTGGTGCTCAGTGATCCTACAGCACATCGCTCACCATTCCAAAATAGCACCTCCTAACTCCCATCACAAGTATATCTTTACCCAATTCCCCAGCCCATCCTGTGAACTCCAGGTGTGAACTGCCATCCTGGTGGCAGACCTGGAGCTCCTGCATCAGCGCTTCCTCAGTGTCAGAACGGGTCCCTGCTCCCCAACAGGGATCTCTGGGAGGGAACAGAATGCTAAGCCTCCCACACACTGTCTCACTTGGGATCCAACTAGCCTGTCAAGGGTTGAATGCTGTCCCCCAAACAGCAGCTGTTGAATCTCTACTCCCTGGTATCATAGAACACGATCTTATTTGGAAACAGGGTTGCAGACATAATTCATTAGTTAGAATGAAGTCATACTTGAGCATTAGGGGATGGTCCCCTAATCTGTAAGGACTAGTGTCCTTACAGAAAGGAAACATTTGGGCACAGACACTTAGGCAGTGAGAATGTCATGTGAACATGAAGGCTGAGATCAGGGTAATGCATTTATAAGCTAAAAGTGCCAAAGATTGCCAGAAAACCCCCAGAAGCCAGGGAGAACTCCTAGATTCTTCTTCACAGCCCTCGCACTCCTGCTGACCTTGATCTCAGACTCCTGGCCTCCAGAACTATGAGACAATAAATCTCTTGTTGTCGAAGCCACCCAGGCTGTGGTACTTGGTTATGGCAGCCCTCGCAAATTCATACAAAGCCCATAGTCTAGAAAAGAAGGAGCGGAATGACAAGGTTCATTATTATCAGCTCATAAGAACAGAAATGACAGCTTTCTAATGGCAAAATTAATCATTTTTAGATTATTCACTTTATAGTCTTCTGATTCTTAAACTTGTAATTGCCATATGTGGTAATAGAAAGTGGAGTGAGAAAAGGTGTGATGGAAATGTGTTCTTAAATGAGGGATGTATATTACACTGATGGATGGTTGATGGATATATTTGAGAGAATGAGGCCCTATTACAGTAAAACGGGCTCAGAGCTATACATAATCTAAACATATTGGTACCAAGGGCCCAATACATAAAGCTTCTGCTTTGATATTAAACCGATGCATGTGTTAAAAAAATACTAAAGACAAATGTGCCAAAATCATCAGAGACCAGATTTCTATGAGTAAAGAGGAGACCCATGAACTCACACATTTTGCTTCTGTATCACTGTGACTAGAATTAAATATGGAAAATCAATAATGCTGAAAGGTAGAATTGACAATAAAATGCTCTGTTCTGGAGATTCGGGGGAGAGGACGGGAAGAACACAAAATTGGGTGTCGAATAGAGCTGGGTCCTATTCTTGATTCTTCTGCCTCCTAGTCATACGACCTTCTCCAAGTTATTTAACTCTCAAAGACTCTGTCTCATTACCTGGAAAACAGGGATAATAATACTTCCCTCAGAGAACAAACCTGAGGATCAAGGGAGACAGCATTGGTACAGCGAGCGCCAAAATGCTCACTAATGATGTTCAGTGAGTAGCCACTGAAAATTTTGTATTTGTCCTTGTTATGACCACAGGCATCTCTTTTGCACTGAGACACCAGCCATTCTGGCCATTCCAGACCAGGAGGTCCGTTTATGAGAGTCTAAATGGCAATGACCCCTGTAAAGCCTAGCAGGATCATTGAAGTGGCTACCAACCTTTCCCTTCTTCTTTTCTTAACCACAGAGTAGATCCAGATTGTGAGCTAGAGCCCTCAAGGACCCTGACACAGCATACAGTTGCCTTTGAATGACTCCTGCTTCGAATGAATCCAAGTGAACCCTCAGTTAAAAAAACTTCCCATTATAAAGGACCAATGAAAAATAAAAGACTCAGGGCCCTGGGTGGCTCAGTCAGTTAAGCATCTGCCTTCGGCCTAGGTCATGATCTCAGGGTCCTGGGATTGAGCCCTGTGTCTGTCCGGCTTCCCACTCAGCAGGGAGTCTGCTTCTCCCTCTGTCCCCCCTCCCCCCGACTTGTGTGCGCTCTCTCTCTCTCTCTCTTTCAAATAAATAATAAAAGGCTCTATGATCAGGAAAAGATGATTAAGAGATAAAGTTTTAGAAATTGGGACTGTACGATAGGCTGTTCTTAATTTCAAGGAAGTCTTTAACTCACTGAAATAGAGGCCATGATTTTAAACTTGATTCCAGCCACTGTGGTGTTTGCATGTAGTGTCTAAAGAAGGTGGGCCATGAGTACTGGAAATACAAAACAGGGAAAAGGCCTCAAGGAGCAAAGTAGTTTTCCTAACCATCTCTGCTGCATCCCTGGGCAGACTTTGCCTGCAAGGAAAATAATCGGGCTCCGCTTTGATTTCCAGTTAGCAAGCTGGGAACAACCCCAGGTAGTCTGAGGTTGAACACAGTGATTTTGTGCAGAAGGAACGAGCCAACCGACTCATCGGATGTCAAGGCTGTGGGCTGTGAGGTTTTGAAGCTTCCGTTACAAATGCTCTCGTCATCCCGAACCTCATTTTTCCAGCCCCTTGGTATTTGAACTCTGTAAGTTCAGCCCTGCCATGTGTTTTCCTGAGAAGAGGTTAATATTTTCTGATTTGAATTTAGTGAATTACTCCAGGTAATATTCACCCATCCTCTCCTGCTGACCCTTTCTACCTCTATGTTCCCCGTTCTAATTGCCCATTAATCAGCCTCGAGCTTGCCAATAGGAAAACTCATCCACAGGGCTATGAACTTGATGGGATTAGGACAAATTAGCCCGGTGACGTGCAGTGACAGGCTCGGGTTGTGTGACAAGCCTGGAATGCACAATTTGGTGGGCAGGAGGACATCTTTTAGCAGAGGGCTACAGCCAAGCTGCTGATGGGAAATGTCCATTTGTCTTGTGCAGAGAGAAGGTGACATCTTAGCAGCTTCTTAACTGATACAGAAAACACAATTTGGATCACTTTTACATTTAGTACCCCCAAACCAAAGAAAGGTAGACAATTTAAGAGGTAGATGAGACCTTACGGATATCTAATCTAAGTCCCTAGGTTTGTAGATGAATAATGGGAAAGGGAAAGGTATTATGTATAAAGTCACACAGGACTAAAACCCAAGCCTCCCCCTTCCTAACTTAAGAAATCAATCCAGGTGTAGGAAGGCGATCATTCGAAACACAGTGTGTCTAGATTCCAGTGTTATCCATCCACTCACCCAGAGAGAAAGGGAATTCGTGCCACAGGAAGTACAGACTTAACGGAAAACCAAGGCTCTGCCTTAGTTTCTCCCTTCCCTCTTCTGGAACAGGGCACTTGCTCAGTCCCGAAGAGCTTTAAAATTTTCTGTTCCCCTAAATAAGGACTTCAGACTCTATCATCACAAGCTGGGATTTGAGCTCCAACCATCCCCAGCACTGAGCACACCCTGAAGAGGGACACTAGAGACTCTTAGAAAACCTGCTGGTTACTGGTGGATGTTTCTTTCTTTTCACAAGTGGTTAATTTGACTGAAATGAACAAAGAGAAAGGAAATTCAAACAACAGAGTCACGTGTCACAAAGGAAGAGTCCACTGATAAGCATCTGTCTTAGTTCGGGCTCCTAGAACAGAGTATAGTAGCCTGGCTGGCTTACTTTTTTTATTTTTATTTTTAAGACATTTGTTTCTCTCAGTTCTGGAGCCTGCAAGTCTGAGATCAGGATGCCAGCATGGTCAGGCTCTTAGTGGAAAGTCTTCTTTCTGAGTCACAGATGACCATCTTCTGGTCATATCTTCATGTAGTGGAGAGAAAAGTCATCTCTCTCATCTCTTCTTATCATGGGGCTGCACCCTTATGACCTCATCAAAACCTAATCATTCCCAAAGTCCCCACCTCAAAATACCATCACATTGGCAGCTAGAATTTCAGCAAATGACTTTGAAGGGGACACAGAGATGCAGTCTGGAACAGCAACTTATACAGGCACCCCTGTGAAACTTTCCTTGGAGACCTTCAAAAATATCTTCTGGCTAGCACTTCTTTGTCTTGGTTATGAAGGTGAAGTTCTACCTCGCGTCCGGGGAGGGAACAGAGGAACCCTTCTTGTTGCTGCCAAACTTGAGACTGGATTTCTTTCCTGTGAAAGAGTGGGAAAGTTTGGGGGAGCCGTGGCTTCTCCAGGCCACCAGCTGCTGTGGAGGAAGGCGTGGCGGTTCTCCTCTGTGCTCCATACCAGCATGGCAGTTGGTCAGTCGTCCTGTTACTGGACCTCTCTGTTCAGTATCTTCCATGATGCAGTATCACTTATTTACATGCCAGTCTCCTAGGAGACAGGAAAGCTTTTGAGGATGGAAATGATATGAAAATAGTTCATGGATCTCAACCTGTACTTAGTACAGCCTGCCATCCTTTGTGCGATCTGACTTGCTCTGGAAAAGATATTCAGTGTTCATATTTTCAGGATTTGAATGAAACCTGAAAATCTACTCTTGTACATTTTTATATTAAATGTTTATTAGAACGCCACCCTGCTATAATGTTACCCAAAATTTCAGAGGATTTTATTTTTTTTTTTTTTGCAAGGGGGATTGTGAGATACTTACCGCTGGAAGAGGTAGTCACCAGGATGGTGGAGGAATGAGGGACCCTCCCAGCCTGGAGGGCCAACATTCTACCTACCACAGAGGCCACATTTCAGCATGAAAACTAATCCAGCCTGCAGCTCGCATGGCCCGGGCTTGCTTGCAACCGGCTCTTCCTATGCATGGCCCTGAACTTACAGAGGCTCTGGGAATGAGCACCTTTCTTACACATTGCTCCGTAGGCAGGCACTGGTACTAGGTGCGTCACCCTAGTCTCAGGCCTGACCTGTGTGACTTACAGTCAACACTGAGTCTTCTGTTCCTCCCTGGTAGTGCATCTCAGCTTCAATTCATTGTCTAAGCCATGGTTCTCCAGGATGGTCCTGGACCCAAGGCACTGGCGTCATGTGGGCACTGGTTAGCAACGCAGGTTCTCAGGGCTTGGTTTAGACCTGCTGAATCAGAAGCTCTGGGGAGACAGGACTATTACTGTGTTCCCTTTTCAGCTGATTTTGGTGTAAGCTTAAGTTTGAAACCCTCAAGTCTGGAGATGAGGAGGCGGGTATTGATTCTTTTTTTAAACACTCTGTCCATTTTCTGAACATGAATCTCTTGGAGCTGCAGCCACACACCCCCTCAAGTATTTCACAAACCATAATCTGCAGATAGTTGGGAATAGTGTCCCCTCCCCAGGCCTGTTCATGTTTCTGGAATGTGATAACCCCATCACCAGCATCCTCTATCTGGGAGGGAGGTCCAGATAGATAAAGAATGATGAGTAAAAACAAAGGAGTTTAGACTAAAAAAAAGAGAAGGTGAAGGATGGACATGATAACTGACTTCAGATATTTTAAGGATCATGATGTGGAGGACTTAGAATTATTCCTTATTTATAGGTTAGAAGTGGGGTCAATAAAATAGGAGTCACAGAGACCCAGATTTGCCCCAAATGATAAG
This sequence comes from Mustela nigripes, assembly GCF_022355385.1. Classification (NCBI taxonomy): domain Eukaryota; kingdom Metazoa; phylum Chordata; class Mammalia; order Carnivora; family Mustelidae; genus Mustela; species Mustela nigripes. The sequence continues at coordinate 95,480,710 of NC_081561.1, forward strand.
GAGGAGTAGCCTGATACTCACAGGTTTACGTATAGAACAGAAGGTCTAGAGGAGTGATGCATTCCTCATCACTACTCATGTTCAGCCAGAAGTCATAAGACTGATGCATTCCTCATCACTACTCATGTTCAGCCAGAAGTCATAAGACT
>NC_081561.1:95480868-95525772 GCF_022355385.1 Mustela nigripes
CTTATTAAGAATATGATAGAATAGGCGCACCTGGGTGGCTCAGTGGGTTAAGCATCTGAATCTTGATTTCAGCTCAGGTCATGATCTCAGGGTCATGAGATGGAGCCCCATGTTGGGCTCCATGCTGGGTGTGGAGTCTCCTTAAGATTCTCTCCCTCTCGGGGCGCCTGGGTGGCTCAGTGGGTTAAGCCGCTGCCTTCGGCTCAGGTCATGATCTCAGGGTCCTGGGATCGAGTCCCGCATCGGGCTCTCTGCTCAGCAGGGAGCCTGCTTCCTTCTCTCTCTCTCTGCCTGCCTCTCAGTGTACTTGTAATTTCTCTCTGTCAAATAAATAAATAAAATCTTTAAAAAAAAAAAAAAAAGATTCTCTACCTCTCCCTCAACCCCTCTCCACCCCCACTCTCTTTCTTTAAAAAATGGGGGTGGGGGGTAGCAGAACACAGGGCACCTGGGTGGCTCAGTTGGTTAAGCATCTGCCTTCAGCTCAGGTCATGATCCCAGGGTTCTGGGATCAAGTCCTGTGTAGGGCTCCCTGCTCAGCAGGGAGCTGCTTCTCCTTCTTCCTCTGCCCCTCCTCCCTGCCTGTGTTCTCTCTCAAATAAATAAATAAAATCTAAGAAAAATAAGAAGGGGGATAAAAAGAATATGGTAAAACAACTTCATTACAAGGCAAGGGATGTTCTTGATTACCTTAAGGTTTCTTCTACCATTCAGCAGTCTTCGTACCTTCCAGATAATAAATACCGGCCCATATAAGAAGGAAGGGAAGAAGGAATAGTGAGAATAATCTCCAAATCATTTATATCATGATTTTTATGTTTGGCTCTCACTTATATTGACTATGTAACATCAAGTTTAACTTCCTACAATGTGTTGTGTTGCTACAATGTTACTTTTTTTATGGTTAATATGCATCTGTGAGCCCATGTAAACTAAGATGGAGAGAAGCAAAGGGGTGATTCATTGATTTATGCAGCATGTGCAGATGTGTGCTGTCACCAGGTGCTGGCAGAGTAGGTGTTGTTGGGGAGGAAAGAATTAAGTCATGGTTTCTGCACTGAGCTGCTCAAGCTGGCTTGAGTCGGACCACAAAGACAGATCCCTAAAAAGGAAGGCCCCAAATGAATGAGATCTAAGCTATAATGGTTAATATCAAGGCAGAAAATTAATTTCACGAACATGAGGCCCGTTTTCTTCATGTCCCTTTTCAAAAATTACTTTAACCCTTGATTCCTTCCTGTACAGGCTTTTTTTTCTTTTCCTTAAATCTCCTACCTTCAGTAATCTTATGGCCTTATCTTGTACCAACTCCAGTCACACGGCAAAAAAACATTGTTTTAATTGTTAATTAACATTTTCCAAAGAAGAGGGAAATGTAGATTTCAAAAAAAAATAGAAATTTGGATAGTACTTTCTCAGTATTGGTTTAAACGAAGAGTTAACATGTGTATCGTTAGCAACTGAGGAAGTTAACTGGTGGTCTCTAAAAGCTGTCATTTGTCTTCAGATTATCTCCCCAGTCCCTGACAAGGGAGCCACTCCAGACTCTCAGGAAAAGTGTTTTTTTTTCCTGATTTTTAGGAAGTTTGGAAATCACCTTCAGATTCACGGGCCTCAAACAGACTCTGATTTCTGATGATCTGGTGGCCCGTCCCTGTCCCCTCCCCCCACCCATCACCCTTCTAGATGTCACTTGTCACCACGTAGTGCTGCGGTCCAGGAGATTAGGCTGGGTGTCTGATCTCATCCTGTGACAGCCCTGGAAACGGCACTGTTTGAATCCCTCCCTGATAACTATCGTTGACTTCACATTTGTCCTTTTTGCACACTCCCACAAAAAAGTGTAGTCAGAATTGGGTGGGGGAAAATGTCACTTGGTGGCGTATGCTCTTGGAATAACATTAGACTGAGGACAGAGTCTTCCTGCGGACTCAGCCTGTGCTTCTTCTATGCTTTCCTTTTGTTCGCTTGTCACTCCCTGAGTGCACAGGGGCAGCGTGAGCCTGGGTGCTGCACCACAGCAGGCAAGCAGCATGGAGCCCAGCTCCCCGGAGACGGCTCCCCAGTGCCATCTTTGTATATGAAGGACTGCCTGTGTTTCATCTGTTCCAATATTACATATAAAGATCTCTCTGCCTTCTCTGATGATGCTGTCTATGCTGAACTCTATATTTATTAAGAGGGGAAGAATGGAAACACCCATGACAGTTGCTGTGCTATCTATTCAGATCATTTATGCAAATACTCAGAATCCCGAAAGCCATCCTTGTGTCCGTGATCTAAATGCTACAAATATTGCCAGTGTACCAGTATATGCAAAGCTGAAAATATGTTCTGCCATTTTCTACTTATGCCCTCATTATCTTTCCAGCTGCATAGAAGTTCTTCTCCCTTGCTCTGCCTTCCCCTTTCTGCCAGCATGCCCTCGCCATGTCCCTCCGTTCACTTTTCACTCAGAGACCAGGGGCTGCTCTGCCTGCCTTGCTACCCTCTCTTGTATCCATTCCCCTGTCTCTGTTATCCTAGCCAGGCCTGTGGGTTTTGGAGCTGAAAAGAACCACCTGGTCCAACCTTTTAGTTTTTATCCATGGAAAAATGACCTAAAGAAATGAAGCTAATGATCCTGGCTTTAGGATCATCATTTGGATATGACCCTACAGCTGCCTCTCTCCAGAACTACTCACAAGGGCACAGTGAGTTTCTCTTCATTTCTATTTCCATCCATCCTGCGCACATATTCCAGGCTGGTCTTTCTGAAGACCTGCTGCAAGTCTTACTACTCAGCTCAAAAAACTTCAGGAGTTCTCCATTGCCTCCTGCATAATATCTACACCCCAGCGTCACTTAGAACTCCTGTATGTAGCATTCAGTCATCTAGGATTCCAAAACAAACTGATTCGTTCGCATACAGTGGACCCTTGAGCAGCGTGGATCTCAACAGTGCTGGTCCACTTACTGTGGACTTTTTTTTTTCAATAGATATATTGGGAAATTTTTTGGAGACTCGCAGCAATTTGAGAAAACTTACAGATGAACTGCATAGCCTAAAATATTAAAAAAAAAAAATTTAAGAAAAGTTAGGTATTATCGTGGGGCTATAGTATATAGTACATGTAACATACAAAATATGTTGACTGCTTGTTTATGTTATCAGTAAGGCACTAGTCAGGAGAAGGCTATTAGTAGTTAAGTTTCAGGGGAACCAAAAGTTATGCATGAATTTTCAACTGCATGGGTGTCAGCACCCCCAACACCCCACATTGTAAAGGCAAGGGTAAACTGTATTTTCAAATTATTAGTCAGCATAGTTAAAATGCTATAATTTCTCTAATCCACATGTTAATTTTTGTTTATTTTCTTTTGTCATATACAATTATATTCTGTTACAATACACAGCTTAACTGTTATGGTAAGCCATGTAACAGTCACCCACTTGAAAGCATTTTGATTACATACTAATTTTTATTTGACACAAAAATATAAAACAAAATAAAAATCAAATAAAACTTTCTTCTAGAGCAAGTCTTACTCCCCTTTCTCCTACCCCACCTCTTTACACACAAAAGATGAAAATTAGCATAGACTCATCAAACATTTACTGCCATCTTGTGGACAGGGACACATTATCCAGGCACCTAAATGGAGTGGGGTAGTCCCTACGCTTTCTTAGGTAAGCATCCTCTGTGTGAAAGCTGCATGATTCAACCCAAGGAAGCATCCTCTTTATTAATTAAACCATTTATCCAGAAAGTGGTTCGTCAAAGCCCGAGAAACCTTTGTTAAAAATTGTTCTTTATCATTACAGAACCCTAAACTGGTTGTCAGAAATGTGCATACAAATTATCTTCATTTTCTCATTCCTAATATCTAGGAAAGGGATGAGGGCAATATGTCAAAAAAAAGGCAACTGGGTGATTTTTATAGGCTTTGCTTCTTGAAGCAGAAAAAGCCCAAGTTGTTTTAATTAATGCATTAGCAATTAGAGGTTTGCATCCCAAAGAACACAATTTACTGCTGATGATTCAATAGTCTCCCTGCTAAGTTGCTCCCAGACAAGTAATGTTGAAGCTGAAGAAATGTGTATTTCTCCATGTGAATTATAAAATCAGTATTTCACAGAAGGGAAGACCAGAAGCCCATATAACAGCCACCCACATATTGGAATTCAAATTAATTCATAAGCAATGGGCATGAAATAGGAAGAATGAAATAAAACATTAAATAAGAACCATTTCACTTTCTGTGGGAGGAGGGGACCCCATCCCTACAAATCTTTCATTCCTTTGATTTGTCTGGCCAATCAATGATCTCCTATTTCAAAAGGCAGAGGTGCTCAGAATATTGGCCTTCTGTAGTAAATACAGTCCTTATTCAAATACTGAGCCAGACCATATCTACAAATGTGTTCATGCCATTATTATGTCTCCAGGAAGCTTTATTGTCTCCTATTTGGCCTGTAATGAAAGTCCTATGTGGTATTGAACTTGTCTTAAAGAAATGATTTCTTATACGCATAAAATTAGACCTGACAGAGAACCAGGGCACCTGCAGCAGAGCTGAGTCAGTGGGCGGCACTCTCCCTAATGTGTGCTGCCTCTCTCCTCCCCTTTCCCCGCTCAGCCTCCCCTGGGCTCAGAATCACTTGTGGTTCCAACTTCTTTCATCCTTGCCTGCCTGTGTTAATTACTCTACAAAAGTTGTTTGCATATTAGCTGTTAGATAAGGCCATGCCCACCAGTCAGAAGAGAATTGCATATTAATGTATTTCTTCACTGAACCAAAATTTATTGACCACTTACTATATGCCAGATTCTGTGACAGGCTTAGGGATATGAAGACGCAAAAGCATCTTCTCCATCAGTCCAGGCTGAGAGGAGTAAAATAGTAAATTGTGACAGAACCACCTGAAAAGCACAATGACAGAAGTAAATATGTGGGCTTAGTAGGAGCTTGTAGTTGCTAGATGCAAGGTGCATGGGGAAGTAAGTAGGGGTGATTATCATGGAAAAGCATAGGGAAGCCATGTGGTAGAGGAGCTTCATTCCATATGGAGGAGTAATAGAGAAGATAAAATGTGAGGGGCTCAAGACTGGAATCAGACTAATTATGAAAACTTCCGTGATTCTCAGCAACAGTGATTAAACCCCAAGCAGTGGAAATGGACAAAAGTCTCAAGATAGATACTTAGATTTTAAGAGGTAGAGATAGCAGGACATGGTGACAGGTGGAATATGGAATCTGAAGGCACAATGTTGACCATGAGGCCTTGGTTTCCACCTCAGGTGACTCTGTGAAGCGTGGCCCTATGTTAATGAGTGAGGAAATGGAACTTCTGGGAACAGGTGTGGAAGTCAGTCAGGGCACTGGAACCACATGCCCAGAGACCAGCAGTAGAAATTTTTCAGGAAGGAAATAGAGAAGGTCTAAAAATATTGATGGAACCTCATCATAAGACCATGGATTGACTTAGCAAGACAAATCTGAGAGAAGTGAAGTGATCATAAACCAGAAGAGAAAGTGTTGGAGGAGTTAACAGACACCAGGTAAACTAGTGCATCTCTAGCTTGGCTCCCTGTGAAAATCCCATGAAGATTAAAAGCTACCAGTGGTCAGGCTACATCCCAGATCAGTGAAAAGCTCCCCAGGATCCCACGGTGCTGCTGAGGTGAGGCCACTGATACAGATGCCTCTTTCTAGAAGCTGGAATGGAAAAGAAATGAGGAAGATTAAAGAGTGCCACCATGGAGGGTTATTTTCAAGACGGGAGTTACCTGAAACTGAAGTAAAGGGGAAAATACTAGTTGAGAAGGAAAGAACAAAACAGGGAAGGAACTAATTGATGGTAAAAATCTAAAGGAAAGCAAGAAGAATGGGAAAGGATTTTGAATTTGCTTTGAATGGAAGGAAAGCTATCTGGAAGTGAGCCTGATGAGAGAAGATGGGGTACGCGTACAATTAAGTTTGTGGGTGGAAGAGGGAGAAGATTCTTCATTATCAACATGACAGTAATTAAATGCATCTTCAAACAGATCTGTTTGAAATGTGTCCTGCTGTGAATAAACAAACTTGTTAACAAACATTTCAGGACACTCATTGCAGGAAAGCTGGGTGTGTAGATTCCTTCCTGGTTCTGCTCTGTCTTCAGTTCCCGATTCCTCACCCCGCCCCCACTGTTACTCTGTTCTCCAAGCAGAGTGGATCTTGCCAAGAGAGGTGTTCTTCTCTTTCTCTGTCCATTACTACTCTACCCTCTTCACCATCTTCACTAATACAAATGATCATGAGCATGTCATCATGTTAGAGTTCAGGAGAAATGGGCCTCGGTTAAGTTGGTGAAGCCGCTGCCTTTTTGGCTCAGGCCATGATCCCACGGTCCCGGGATTGAGTCCCGCCTCGGGCTCCTTGCCCCACAGGGAGCCTGCTTCTCTCTCTGCCTCTGCCTGCCACTCGGCCTGCTTATGTGTGCTCTCTGTCTCTCTGACAAATAAATAAATAAATCTTTTAAAAAACTTTTTTTTAGGAGAAATCACTTCTGTCATGTGCTGAGCTTGGGGCATTTGGGATCTGACAGAGGACGGAGATATAATGGCGGAGAAGTGAAATATCTAACACGTGACCATGCTTGCAGATGTTAGGCTCAGTCCATTTACTCTCCTTATGGATTTTGCGCTGTGTGTGTATGCATTCACATAATATGTTTGCAGAGTTGTATTTGTCTCTACCTTTTGTCCCATAACAGTTTTGCCCAGACTGACCAACAGTAGCTCCTTTTAAGACATTAAATTTTGATAGGCTGCCTATTGCCTAGAAACCAGTAGTTCTGTTTCTGTCCTTCATGCTGCCTCCACATGGTTCTTGTAGCATCCTCTGCTGTGAAAATATTTCTGGCTGACTCTGCCAAAAGGGGAGTGTGTTGGACAGGATTCTGTCCTCAGTCACCTTCACCCCTCAGACCAGTATAACTAAGCCGTGCAACACACGGGATGTCAGGTCAATAGACATGACAGGTCTAGGACTTTAGGATGAATGACTAGTCTGGCTACCTCATAAACTGGCTTCCCCACCCAGAACCATCCCCTGATTGTTTCTGCTCTGTTCACCCTGAGCTTGAGAAGTTCAAAGAAGAGCAAAGAGGAGCATTTTGCATTTGATATGTTGAAATTTAGACTCTTAACAAGGTCTATTTTAGGCTTCTGTCTCATGAAATAAACATGATGCACAATAAACTTTTATGATACCACACATGATCCGTTAACAAGATTATTATCTTGTTTTCCTGATAGAATCATCAGAAGCAACCTGGGCCTTTGGGAAAATGCTTTAGGGAAATAGAAACCAATAGGAGCTACCTAAAGATGTTTTCTTAGCTCTCTTGAAGACGCTTCTTTAAAAGCTGTGTCTTGCAACAGATAAGGACAGAAACTTCTGGGGTCAGACAGATCCACTAACCACTGACTATGTCACTCTGGCCCCAAGCCTGTCTTCATCTGTGAATGGGCAATATTATTTGCTACCACATCACAAGTTTGTTGCCCTGTGTACCGAAATATTATTAAGTAGAGTAATTACCACAATGCTTGCCTCACGGTAAGGGCTTGGTAAATAACAACTATGATTGTTTTTACTATTATCAGGAAAATAAGGGAAGACAAAAGGAAGAAGTAGGTTAGTGGTCTTACAAAGTGAAGAGCAGAGTCTCGTGTTCTCTGTATCCTTGAAATGCCAATATATGGAAGGAAAATCCCTCCCTAGTGTCCACGTCAGGCAATGTTGTTCTTTCTCTGAGCTAAGGGGGTTTTGTTTCTGTATTTGTTTGTGTTTACTCTATAGAGACTGATTCTTGAAACTGATCAAGTTTTCCTCTTCATATTTCATGTGAGAAAGCCAACCACAAGTAAATATCTAGGACTGTAGGACATGCTTTCTTAATACTAGGCTCCCTCCTGGCACCATCTGATTTTCATAGATTTTATTTTCTCTTTGCCTTTTTTTTTTAACTTAAATCTATATTAGGGAGCTGTATTATTATGTATCTCTATGGAATCTGATAAATCATTTTTTTTTTGATAAAAGTATCCTTGGTCAAAAATAAATAATGGATAACCATATTTTTTCTCTTGAGATTCTAGTTTTGAAAAATCCATTATTTATCCCAGAATTCAGCAAATCAGAACCTTGCTCCAAGCCAGCCAAATCATCCAGGAGTGTGCCCAGAATTACTGCAGGGGTCACCTTTAGGCGTGAATGGACCATGCATTTAAAATGGCCCATTCATTCTCCGCTTAGCACAGATGCTGTGGTGGTTGGTTAATTATTTCGATGCTAATATGTGTGTATATCTTTTTTAATGTGGATGCCAGACCGAAGATTTGGATTGAAACCAGTAATCAACAGATGGCAATCACTCGGGGTCATGGCTGTCCTGGGCCAGGTTTTCACCACTGACTCTTAATAGAAGTCCCAATCTGGCCTGGCAGCAAGTCCCCCAGTGTCTGTATGCCTGCTCGGAGCCATCCCACCAAGAAAGGCTGGGACTTCCCTAAGAAAACTTTCTTGTATGCACCTGTGCGAGCATCCCAAAGTGGCAATTATAGAAATGTTTTGACCATCTGTGTCCTTGAGAGGACTTGTATTTTTTATTTCTTAGCCTTAAAGTGATATTTCTAAAGCTTTCCTTTCTTACAAGTATCTGTCTCATGGAGTATCGTTTGGGAATAGCATGAAGAAAACATCAGAGACCATTGCAAACAGATTTGACCTGTGTCAGTAATATTTGAGTGATTCAACTTAATTTCACACTTCTCTATTGAAAACGTATTCTTTTCAAGTCACTGCCTGTGCGGCAAGATGACTTTTCTGGAAGAGCTCACAGTCCATGTGAGTTCAACCTTTTATAATTGTGACATATAATAATGTAGAACATAATGATGAGGATTTTTTCCAGACTTCCTTTTATTGTTTTGAACCAGTTTCATGCAATAACAGGTATGAACCGACGGCAGCTCTCACTGCATTGGTAGCTCTGTCACGCCCCACATCCACTCTTAGGTGCTAAGTGTATTGGGTGGGACTTTTTCAATGAAAGAGCTACGGGACTGATAAAATACCCATTTCAACTGGAGCCAGCAGAAGGATCTCATTGGCCAGTGTAACGGAAAATTCAAGGTCAGGAAGCTATTTCAAATGTTTTAATCCTGTGCCTTAACGTCATCAGGAGCACGTCTCTCTCTCACGATCTCTGCTCTACCCTGGTGGGCTGGCATCAGGATCCAGAAGATTCTGTCCACTTGGCAGTCCCAGAATCTGTCTCAGCCTGACTTTCTCACAGTGATAAAAGAAAAGAGATCATCTCTTTCCCAATTGCTTCATAAAAATCCCAAGATTCCTTGGGATTTGCTGGGCTTAAATCACATGACCATTCCTATATTTTTTTAGCTAGGGCTGCCATCACAAAGGACCATAGACTGGGTAGCTTAAACAACAGAAACATATCTTCTCACCATTCTGGAGACCAGGTGACCAAAATCAGCAGGGTTCACTCCTTCTGCGGACTATGAGGGAGAATCTATTCCGTGCCTCTGTCCCAGTTTCCGGAAGCCTTGGCTTACAGATTGCATTCTGCCTGTGCCTTCTCTGTCTTCCTTCTATCCATATTTCAGTGTCCAAATTTCCCCCTTTCATAGGCAGGAACCCCCATCATCTTGAATTGGCACCCTGATGGCCTCATTTTACATTGATTTTCTCTGAAGAGAATCTATCTCCAAATAAGACCACATTTTGAAGTACTAAGGGCTAGGATTTCAAATAATCTTTTTTGAGGGAGTGAACAATTCAATTCCTAACAATCCCTTAAGCACACACTATGTTAAAGGGATCAAAAGCACTGATCTGTCAGGTCTGCATCACTTGAACACCCCTAGAGCAAAAGCATCCTTACCTCCATAAACATAAGTGGTAAGAGTAGGAAAGGGCTGGCTTTCCAGGGAAGAATCCATCTATTCCGCCAAAACAGAGAATCCATAGTGGGCACACAAAAGCAGTATTTATCACACTAAATATCACTAAATCAAAATAAAAGCCAAAACCTCATACACGTGCATACATATCACCTACACGTGGCCTTTATACAAACAGCCAAATCAATTACCAAATGAGGGCAGGTCCTGGGATATTATTCACATGGAATTAGAGCTGTCACATTTCTCTCCAGTAGGAGGAATCTCACATCCTAGCATCATTCTAATAAAGGGAAATCTCATTTGGCTCTTTAGATGCCGGCATGGGGGAGAGTAAATCTAACAGAAAGAAGATAATATTGATGACCCACTCCCGTCAGTCTCCATAGAACAAAGACTCAGCAGGTGTGGAGCCAGGGACATGGTACCTCTTTTTGGCCAGTGTTTGGAAAGGGATGAAGGGAGAAAGGAATGCCCATAAGGGCAGGGATGCCAAATTCATACCAGATGTCTTCCCATCTTCTCCTCTCTCGTCCCAGGAAATATTATGAATCAGTCAAGGCATGTATTCTCACTGAGCCTTGCTGAGGCTTGGTAGAATCAAGGTTGTATGCTGTCTGTGTGTGTGTGTGTGCGCACGCGCGCGCGCACGTGCACGTGTGAGTGTGTGTGTGTCTAGCTGTGTGACTGACACACCCGGGAGTTATTACGTAGTACACATCTTCATGCCCACAATTGGAAGCCCCAGGCAAGTCCTTCTCCCATCAGGGTCCAGCAGCCTCCATCAGAATGGGCTCAGGAAGTTCAAGACACTTGTCCTCCCACTGAGGCTTCTGAGTTAGCTGTCCTTAAAAGAGTTTCCTGACCTTACCCGTCTTATGTCCATCTTTGCTCCTGGAAGCTCATTTTATATACATCCAAAGATGCACAAGCTATGTATTCACTATTATATAGAGTGATATTTTTTAATATTATATAACAAGTTCCTTGGCTTGGTACGCCTCTTGGCTAAATGAGAAACAGTCTTCTTTATGTCAGGAAACGTCACCTCATATTTCTAAGTTTCCAGAGGCTCAGGAATGCATTTTTTCTGACAATGGCTTAGGATATAGGCTGGTGTTTTGCCAGCTTTCTCGCTGTTAGTTCATTTCTTTAATAGCATCGTGGTGAGAGTCTTTTCAGAACCCAGAGACTCCAGCCTCAACCCTTTCTATTAACTAAAAAACCCTGAATAACCCTCCATATGGTGCTGCCATGGTATTTGATAAATACCTTGCTGATATTTATGTGGCTTTATGCTTATTTTGACAGGTTGATCACATTAGTCTGTATTGCCACCAAACTTTTGTCACTGGGTTAAGTGATCTCCTGAATTTCTGCCATGGAAACTTGGGGGAAAATGAGAATCAGGAATGTACAATCTAAAAACAAAAGCAGACAGAAGCCATTCCGAAAAGCAAGAAAAGGGACAAAACTCTATTAGAGCTCCCGGTGAATGTATTTGTACCTTCTGTCAGCAAGGCTCTTAACTGTAAACTGCTTCTACTACCAGGATCGATAAAGGGCAAGGCCTGGAGATAGTAATTATGCTAATTGGTACTGACTAAAAAACAGGCAGGCTGCAGGATAAGCAGACAGTGTGTCTCCAGAGAAACAGACACATTTGTTAGGGGAGGGCAAGACATGGTATCCTCTGTGAGGTTTCTCCTATAACCGGTTCACTAAGAAATACCAAGCGCCCCAGTGAACATCATTTAGGCTCTTGCCTCAGTACATTAAACCAGGCCCTTCTGAACAGTATCAAAGAAATAAAAGACTCAGTACCTGTCTTCAGGAAGCTTACAGCTTAACTTACGCTACAACATTGCACAAGCACGTGTGTGGGTATACACATGCACACACGCACACACACATAAACTGAGAGGTGTTTTCACTGTAAAAAGCAAGAACTGAGAACATAAATCCCAGGGTGCAATCAAGAGAAGAAGAGACCAAAGTCAGGTGGGATGAATCACAGAAAGCCTCTTGTAGGCACCATGCATAGGGAGAGGCTTCAACTAGAGAGAAGATGAAAGCCCCTCAAGGCCTTTTTCTTGATAAGAATTCTAACACAGAAGCTGTGTTATAGTTGTAGAAAAACATCTTATTAGATGTGGAAGTGTAAAAGCTCTCAAATTTCATCTCCATGAATGTAGCTTGGATGCCATCTTGGAACTAGTAACTAAACGAGTTAATCAAAATGTACGGATAGGTATCAAAAAAACAGATGAGCTGGTTAAAATTTTTGATTAATGTCCTGCCAGGCTGCTGTGAGATTCTAAACTTCCTAATAAACCTTGACCAGTAAAATTGTACAAACAATTTCCTTTGATCCCTTGAATTATGTTGAAGGCTCAAATATTAAAGAAGTCTTTTTAAAAAATTAGCTAAATGCATGAAATTTAGAGACTGTTGGAACTATCTGGCCCTGTAAATATCAAATTCATTTCTCTTAATTCCACCTTCCACTCATTAGCTCATTATGAAAGAATCCTTTCTCCAGAAATTAGACTACAGAATAGAAGGTAAAATTTTTCTATTATTTTTATTCCATGAAAGAGAAGTAGGGAACCACAAATTCTACCTATATCCCACGAATCATATTTTGGTATTTAAGGAAAATTCTGACAGTTCTAAGTTAAATGGGTCAGATCCCAAGGCTAAGATTTGCCATAGAGCCCCGAACTTCCATACATATCTTTTAAAAAGAACACACAAGAAGCACAGTGATGTAGAACACGGTCTCTTTCAGAACTGTGAATTGTGTGCACTGGGTATCCCAAGAAATGGGTGGTATGTAGAAAGCGATTTGAACTGAAAGCTGTGTTAATGAACCAGTCATCTCCCCTCCAAGGGCTGACTGCAGCTTCCACTATGCAGAAGAGGTGGGGTAGGCAGGCCTAGTATGACCCGGATTATCGCCCAGAGTTTCAGTTCTAAACACTTCCCGGCAGATACTGGAAACGGGGAAATAGGAAACGTCGGTCTTCAGGGTTGCATAACTGCTACCAGCAGGGGGCAGCACTGCTTAGATAATCACTATTTTTGCCCATCCTTCTTTAAGAAAAACCACAGGAAAAAAAGGAATTTCTTCCCTCAACGCTTAGCAGCTCAATCACATGCTAGTGGGCTAAAGCCAAGAATACCTTTGACCCAGAAGATCTCCATTTTCAAGGGACCAACCCTCCCCAGTAGGTGTGCATACAACTCAACATTTCCTGCCCACACTCAAGTGTGATACTACTTATGGTCTATTTACCTCTTTATCTTTGCCTTCTCCTTATTTCCTACTTGTTCCTCATCAGGGGAAGAACCATTTTATAAGAAAACTGAAAACTTAAGACACATAGGAAGCTTTTGTCAATCTTTCTCTCCCCAAAATAAAGTCTCCTGTTTGACGTAGCGCTTCAGATAGGGACTGGGGAAGCTCTCCTCAAGAAGACCACATGTCACCCAATGAAGAGCAGAGATGAAAACATGTCATGGAAGGAAACGTCTCTTCTTTTGGAAAAGCCATTAATTGACCAGTGCTGCCTCCTGCCGCTGAAAGGAAATGAGGCAAAAACAATGCCGTTCCTTGTTCTCTGAATCGTGTTTTATTTTAATGATGTCAATATTTATTGAAAAAATTCAACTTGCTTAGAACATAATAGCAAACCACATCTTCTGATTAACTCTTAAAGCTCGGATTTGATAGTAAGATTAATTTTAGCCTTATTTTCAAAATAATTTAAAAATCACTAGAAAATTTTGGTTCCATTTTGTAAGAATATATTACTTGACAGTAATTTCAATTCCGATTATATGATGAGCTTTCATTCTGGTAAACTATGTACACTTAAAATGTTTAATTTAAAATTAGAGACCATTTTCCATAAAGCAAGAATGTTTGGGAGTTTGAACACCCAAATATATTACCTAAAAAGAAACAGGGACTCGTCATTGGAGAGCTATAGTATAGTCATTTATATGAAAGCATCTCTATTCACTTCCTTCTTTTTTTGCACCTTTCCTTTTCTTAGGCACCATTCCTGTATGTAATAATCTCAGGCAGGGTTGCATGAGGTGAAAAACCTGTGCTTTGAACTAGCTATACCAGGATTTAAAACCCAACTCTGCCACTTATAATTTGCTTGACCTTGAATATGTTACATAACCATACTGAGCCTTTTTTTGTCATCTCTAATATAGGAACAAATTTGATACCTATCTTAGGAGGTCATTAAGAAAGTTAGGAGGGAAAACATGTAAAGCTGCAAAGTAAACACTCCGTAATGATAGCTGGGGAGTTTCCTTGAGAAAGCCCATGATAGAAGGTCTCTAAGTTGTCTGCCATTAATTCTTTCTCTCCTTATATTCACATGCTATTCCTTACATCAAGAGTCAGAGCCTAATTCCTCTCCTTTGAATCTGGATTGGACTGACTTACCAGTTTAACTGGTAGAAATCAGTGGATGTGACATTCTAGGATTTCCAAAGCAAGGTCATTAGGAGTCTTGAGTTTTGAAAATGGCAAGTGTCTTGGATGCTTGTTCCCATGATGCTCTTTTCAGAACCCTGCCGCCAGGCCAAGAAGCCCAGGCTACATGGGGAGGCCAAATGTAGACATTCCAGCTGACAACCCAGCTGAGCTCTCAGCCAATAGCCAGCATCAACTTCAGACCACATGAGTGGGCCATCTTGGACATCTAGCCCATGAGGGCCTTTAGGTCTCCCCAACTTCAGTCCTTATCTGACTGCAGCCATATGACAGAACCTGGACAAGAATTATGTAACTGAGCCCAGCAAATTCGCTGAACTATGAAGTACAATCATAAATTTTATTTCAAGCCACAAAATTTGGGGATGGTTTGTTACGCATGCAATGATAGATAACTGGAAGAAAGCTACAGGGAATATTCCTATTTGAAAGAGCCACTAGTCAAAACCCAGAGAAACAGCTGGGAGGGAGGAAATCATATTATAAATATTTATCTGTAATTCACAGTTGTGTTCCTCAAGTCACTGTTTCACAACTTCTGGAAAAGCTCAATTCAGTTTTTGAAGGGACATATGGGAGTTCAATAAATATTGGTTGGATGAATGAGGAAATGAGTGAAGGAATTTTTTCTATCAGTCCTCTAATAGAAAAAAAACCTAATGACTAGCAGTCCATCAAGAAGTTTCACTAGGAATCTATTATCTCAAAGCCATTTGGGGATATAAGCCACATACTAAGGAAGTTCAAGTCTTAAAAATATCAAACAAAAGAACATTAGAAATAGTGATCATGTGCAAACCTGTTCCACAACAATGGACAGACAGAACACAGATTCCAGATGAAAAAATGCACTTGGGTCAGTAGAGTAAGGAGAAGTCTTTTTCCAGATTTGGGACCAACACTGAACCCAGAAATTTGGGTGGACAACAGAAAGGACATTTTGAGTGGGAAGATGTCTTGGAACCAGGGCCAAGAAGGGGAAGTACAGTGGGTAAGGAATAGAGATTCTGTGTTAAAACTAATATTTTGAATGTGAATAAGTGCCCAATATACAGAACCAACACCAGTCAATAAGAGGCACAAACCCTAGCATGACCAGTTGCCCCATCAGGACCATGAGAGACCAGGAGGTCCCTTTGTTGGAAACTCAATGTGGACTGAAGAGAAGAAAGAGGTCAGGGAGTGAGCTGGGATGTGGGCTGAGAAGCCTGTCCCTTGAACTTGGAAGTATGTGGGATGTCTTACATCTTATTTCCTTGACCTAAATCTGTACCTGAGGGAACTGGAATGGGGAGGGGGGCAGCACTCACTCATGGCAGGGAGTGTCTCATAGTATGAGAATAGGGAACCACCATCCGTGTTTATTGCCGTGGGCATTTCAGAGGATCTTCACGATCATTGTTATCTCGTTAAACCCTGTAAAGCAGTAGACTAGAAAGCACCAGTGTGGGTGTGGCCTGTCCGAGGTCACCTGACCAGTTGTTGGCCAGCCCAGTCTCAGATCTTCTGCCTGTAGGACAGGTTCACACCAAACCCTCTGCCTTCCCCAGATTTTACTGTGCCAGGAGCCCACCAGTGTCTCCAAATGACCTTGTTTACAGCCCAAACTAATGCTATAAGGCTGCTCTTTAAAGCTATCTGAGAAATGGCATATCACTCTTTGTTAGAAATAATGATACTGATTGCTAGACCAAAAGAGTGGATGTCTATCACTGAAATAATTCAAAAAGCTATTTTTGTGGGTCACATTCTATGTGATAAAAACTGTCATTTTAGTTGACTTTAAAGGACACATCCCTCTGTAAATCCATACAGCGTGCAGTATTCTTGGCTGAATGTGACACGTTCCACAAAAAGTGTATAAATGACTCTGATTCAGAGTGGAGGGAGCACAGATAAATAAAGTTGACAGTTCACAGAAGAGGTCTTCATTACTAAATTATTTTGGGAGGTTTTGTAAGTCAGGAAAACTAATCTGCAACTAATGCCCCTTCTGTGTCACTTATCCTATATTCATCTCCCCACACCGACTGTGAAAGAACAAGAACACAGAGTTTTACCTCCCCATCATCAATTACGAATATGTCCTTTTTTTTCCTCGGTGTGTGAAATTGCATTTCTTATAAATTGCCCCGTGCTGGTGCCTTGTGAAGTAAACATCCCAGTTCCCAAGGTATCTGTCTGCCTTAGACAATGAAGGACACGTACCCTGTGGGTGCTCTTAGAGCCAGGCTGGCCCTGCGTGTGGCTGCACATTGTTGGGAGGGCAGGGGACCTGGGAAGCCACGTGCCTGGCCATGAAACTGTCCTTCCACCTTCCATGCTATTGATCTGTACTGGCTGCTTGGCTTGCAAGCAGCTGATGGCCATGGACACTAATCAAATCAGGCTCTCTTCTGCCTGGCCTCTGGAAAAACATCTTTATGAGCCTCTGTAGCAGTAAGGGTCGGGGGTCTGCTGCAGCCTGAGTGGCAGGAGGGCTGACATGCACAGCGGAGCAAGGCAGGGGGTAAGGCAGGAGTCATCTCTGCATGCCTCCTGGGGACTAGTTACTGGTGAGAAGAAGCTTCATGCTTGGGGCTAGCAGCTCCAAACCTAGTCACTGCACCTGACCCAAAGATCTGAAAGGATTGTCTTTCTTTTCCACAATTTGCCAGATGACACAGAAAGTTGATGTTTATGGAGAAATTTTTATTGTGAAATCTAGGAGACCATCCCACACTAATGCTTGCAACAAAATGGACTTAAACATAACCACTTAAGCTGATTTTGAACATTGGTAGCTGCATAGTTGGATGATCTGGAAGAAAGGCACAGCGTATAAAGACAATCTGTATTTTCTCTTTTTCCTCACGCATGGCTCCTTGTAGGTACTCTTGATACGGAAACCTCTGCAATCTGCTTCCCTTTATAAATTGTGTGTGCAGAGTAGAAATGGCTTGATGGAGTACAAATCAGATCATTCCTGCCCTGTGTAACTAATTGCATTTTGTTTCATTGTGTTTCCATAACTCCAGAAAGGGCATAGCTAACACTTGATGGAACATTTTCATATAACACTTGTGCTTCCTCAACCAAAATGAGTCTTTTGAATTTACTAGGAACTAAAAACATTATCAACTATTTGATCAGGTTATGTTTAAAAGAACATGAATTCATCGACATTCAGATGACTCAAAGTCCTAGTTTTCTGGGAGATCAGTATAGAAGTATTTTTAGGCTCAGTGCATAGAAATGACTTAACTTTTATACTCTTTTCTAGTGTTACAAGAAAAAATGTAGCCGGATTTCTAAAGTGGGGGACTCCTGTTAAAGAGACAGAGTATAAGTCTTGGTAGATGTTAGCTATTGAATATGAAATGTGGTGGTGGTGTCCTTTCCTGAGAGTTGAAGTCAGCAGCAGACCTGGTATTCTGCTGAAGTCAGCAGCAGACCTGGTATTCTGCTTCTGATGTGCAGGGGGAGGACTTCCTGTCACCTCCTTTGTCAGGTGACTGCAGGTGCTGCCATGACTCCAAATCATGCTATGACTTCCAAATCAAGCCCCAGCCTGACCCTAGACATAGAGGGAGCAATGGAATATGGCATTAACCCCATGCTCATGGAGCTCCAACCTTGACTAGATGGTCTCCCAGATGCATCACATGCCCTGCGTCAGAAGCCATTCCCTTCGTTCTCTTGCCTTCAACTAGGACTGGACTTAGCACATCCTTTTATGTTATTTTTTTTTCCTTTTTATCTTTTTTTTTTTAAACCTCTTAATTTATTTTATTTTTTTCAATGTTCCAAGATTCACTGTTTATGCACCACACCCAGTGCTCCATGCAATATGCACCCTCCTTAATACCCACCACCCGGCTCACCCATCCCCCCCCACACTTCCCTCCCCTCCAAAACCCTGTTTGTTTCTCAGAGTCCACAGTCTCTCATGCTTTGTCTCCCCTCTGATTTACCCCAATTCACTTTCCCTTTCCTTCTCCTAATGTCCTCCATGAGGACATTATTCCTTATGATCCACAAGTAAGTGAAACCATATAATTGACTTTCTCTTCTTGACTTACTTTACTCAGCATAATCTCCAGTCCTGTCCATGTTTATACAAAGTTGGGTATTCATCCTTTCTGATGGCTGCATAATATCCCATTGTATATATGTACCATATTTTCTTTATCCATTCATCTGTTGAAGGACATCTTGGCTCTTTCCATAGTTTGGCCATTGTGGCCATTGCTGCTATGAACATTGGAGTGCATATGGCCTGTCTTTTCACTACATCTGTATCTTTGGGGTAAATAGTCAGTAGTGCAATTGCAGGGTCATAGGGTAGCTCTACTTTTAATTTCTCAAGGAATCTCCACACTGTTTTCCAAAGTGGCTGCACCAACTTGCATTCCCACCAACAGTGTAAGAGGGTTCCCCTTTCTCCACATCCTCTCCAACACTTCTTGTTTCCTGGCCTGTTATTTTTTGCCATTCTAACTGGTGTAAAGTGATATCTTAATGTGGTTTTGATTTGAATTTCCCTGATGGCTATGATGATGAACATTTTTCATGTGTCTGTTAGCCATTTGTATGTCTTCTTTGAAGAAGTGTCTATTCATGTCTTTTGCACATTTTTTGACATGATTATCTGTTTTTTGGGTTTTGAGTTGAGGAGTTCTTTATGGATATCAGCCCTTTGTCTGTAGTGTCATTTTTGAATATCTTCTCCCATTCCGTGGGTTGCCTCTTTGCTTTGTTTACTTTCTCCTTTGCTGTGCAGAAGCTTTTTATCTTGATGAAGTCCCAGAAGTTCATTTTCACTTTTGTTTCCTTTGCCTTTGGAGACATGTCTTGAAAGAAGTTGCTGTGGCTGATATCAAGGAGATTACTGCCTATGTTCTCCCCTAGGATTTGATAGATTCCTGTCTCACATTGAGGTCTTTAACACAAAAAGATAGAAACACATTCTATATTCATGGATCAGAAGAATAAACGTTGTTAAAATGTCTATACTGCCCAGAGCCATCTATACTTTCGATGCCATCCTGATCAAAAATCCACTGGCATTTTTCAAAATGCCTGAACAAACCATCCTAAAATTTGTTTGGAACAATAAAAGACCCTGAATCACTAAGGAAATGTTGAAAAAGAAAAACAAAGCTGGGTGCATCACATTGCCTGATTTCAAGCTTTACTACAAAGCTTGGTACTGGCACTGGTACATGGTACTGGTACAAAAACAGACACATAGACCAGTGGAACATAGTAGAAAGCCCAGATATGGATCCTCAACTCTATGTTCAAATAATCTTCAACAAAGCAGGAAAATATAACCAGCAGAAAAAATACAATCTCTTCAATAAACGGTGCTGGGAAAATTGGACAGCTATGTATAAAAGAATAAAACTCGACCATTCTTTCATACCATAGGCAATGATAAACTCGAAAGCACATCTTTTTAAATATTGCCTTTCACCTTATATGGGAAAGAGACATGGCTCTCTTTTTCAGATAGCTCAGTTTAAATATGTATATACTAATGCCTCCAGGGACAATAGCTAAGTTTCATACACTGGGCTCAACAGAGTTGGAGATTGCAAATCCTCTAACTGGTTTGCGTGGTTTTGATTTTAACTACAAAAAAGATATTTTTTCCCCTTGAATATTACCAGGGAAATATTCAATTTTCCTTGAATATTACCAGTCTATATTGGGTTAGACTCGATATAGTCAAGAAAACTGTAGCGTTAGAATTTTCCAATAATGAATGCTAATATTTGATAAAAGCAATATTTCCCACCCTCTCCCTAAGAATGATCTTTAGTGGTGGCAAGATGATCAAGTTAAGGGGTTCTCTCTGTTATGGTTTAACTCCCCCCACCCACTCCATCTTAATTGCCTCTGCAGTATGTCCTTCAGGTATCTATGGTACTTTGGCATGAATTAAATAATGGAAGGCCAAATAGAAATCAGAGTGAAGATCAGAGGAAAGGAAGCACAAGACAGAATGCTAAAGCCTGATTTTAGTGTATATTTCGCCAGAGAGATAAGTGATGTCTTTGTGGCCCAAATATTTTGAAATTTTAATAAGCTAAGAAAACACACTGGGGAACTAGAATGACATATTCTGCCTTAAATGTGCTGTGAGAAGGTTCTGGAAAAGATAGGATATCTACATGGGAAAGAGGAGGAAACTAGAGACTTCAAATCCTGACCACCCCTATCTTTGACCCTCAAAAACAGGGTGAGGGTGCAATGCAAGAAAAAGCACAAAATGAGACCAAATGTACATTTTAAGATTCTATAAAATTGCTAAGAGTGGGTCATAAATTTGATGTTGATCCATTTATCAACTATGGCCAAGAAATTTAGACCCTGTTGCTGCTGCACATTTTATACTACGCTTTGCTTAACTTCTCATATGGGTAGCTTTGATTCCACCAAAATTTTGTGAGATCATTAGAAGCAAAAAGGCTTTTGAAACAAAACGTAACTTAATTGAGTGATCATATTTAACCTCTTCTTCTTTAATGGAGGGGTTAAAGAGAGAGAACAAGACAGCTGAGAGATTCTACCTGAAGAGGTGCAGAACAAGGACAGGCTCTGGAGCATCCAGGCCTGGCAGGAGTGGCCCAGGAGATTGGCTCTGGGCTGCTGTGTTTGTCAGAGGGCATCATCCACATAGAGATGGGAGTTGTCAAGTTCCAGAAACCTATTCTGCTCTTGACACTATGCCTGTAGTTTAGGTAAACTGCCATGGATGGGCCGTGGTGCTCAGGACCCAGTATCCTGATATGCTGATTTTTTTAGGCATGAACAACTGAGAGAGATTGTCTTCTCAATTTTCCTTTTTCAGAGTCTTGAAACGAATCCACCACTATTTTTTCTATCTCAAATAATGAGGTAGAATTCAGGGCAAAATATAAAGAAATATTAATTACTAAGGAAAGAAATGTCTCCCAGATAAGTATTCGATATCCATTCTCTTCTGGCCTTCCACCATTGTCAATCACTCTTCATTTAACTTTTGCAAAATTTCTGGGCTCCTGTAAAATTAATCGATTAGATTTTCTAACCTAGAGGTAGTCAGGCCTTGTCTGTATCTTCTCAATAGCTCTAACACATAGCAACTTAGTTGCTTTAGTACTTTTTATCCAAGGGGTCTCTTAGGTATGCTCTATTTAGATACTTTTGTACCTTCTTATGAAAAAAAAAAAAAATGTGGTTGTTTACAACTTAGAAAAGAACTTCATGATGTAATGGAAAGGGCATGGACTTTGAACCAAATCAAACTGGGTTTGAATCTGCATTGAATATTTAAATGATCATGACTACGTTGTTGAGACTTTCTGAGATTCTTTTTTCTTTTAAAGATTTTATTTATTTATTTATTTATTTATTTATTTATTTATTTATTTGACAGAGAGAGAGAGCACACAAGTGGGGGAGGGGGCAGAGGGAGAGGGAGAAGCAAACTCCCTGCTGAGCAGGGAGCCCAACCTGGGGCTCAATCCTAGGACCCTGAAATCATGACCTGAGTCAAAGGCAGACACTTGACCAACTGAGCCACCCAGGTACCCACTTTCTGAGATTCTTAATCTGTAAAAATGATATGAGACCATGCTTGGTATTCAGACAAATGAAATAAGTAGTATATAAAATAATTAGTATATAAATAAGTAGTATATAAAACTCCCAGCAGCTAGTGCTTTGGTCTTCACTACCACCACATCAACCATCTCTGCTCGTTTCGTTAGTACAACCACTGCCAACTGAGTGACCATGGGAAATCCGGGTAATGCTCTGGACCTCAGCTTTCACTTCCGCAAAACAAAGGTAACGGTATCTATCCCACAGCGGTAGGGCTCTGAAGATAGTGAAATAGTATCATGTGTAGAGGTCTAGGAACATGGCATATAATTCAAAAATTGTCCCTCTTTTCCCCTCTTGTTTAGCAATAGCAGGGACCTCTTCAAGCACTTGTCGGTTCCCAGGCTAATAGTTCAATCTGATTCTGAGATTAGATGAGAGCCTGCAGGGTCACTGTAGATGTACTGTAAGTTGGCCCTAATGTCCAGATTTGTGTCCAGGAGAGATGCACACTCTACTACCAGTCTTAGAGTCTGAATCAGGCTTAAGGCCATAGAGGAAGCAAGAAATACATGCAGTACATGGATATTCCCCTGAGCAAGGCTCTCTCTCCCTTCAGGGGCCCTTCCTGGCCAATGCCCAATACAGTGTATTAGCCCCACACCTTTCCTTCACCGGTGCTACTTCTCTGTTCAGTGCTGAGAGGATCTTCCCTCCTACTGCTGTTTGTTTCCTGGCCTTGCTCACCATTTCCCGTTGATGGAGACAAGGAAACAGACTGCCTTCTTATGCATACTGGGATCCTGTAGCAACCCCCAAGGGCAGCCTGATGCAGGACAAAATGCCCCTGACCTCAGCAACTTGACAATTGTCATGTCCTTATACTTCCTGGGGAAACAATAGATTAGAATGAAGACGCGGTCTTAAGCACATACATTTTCTTCAGCAACAATGGGGACCATTCATTATTTTTCTCTTGCTCCTGTGTTCTATGTACCTTCCTTCTGAAAAGTACAGAGGGTTCCTCATCTCTGTGCTTGTGTGGCTTTCTAGGGTGGAGAGTAAATGCTTCCTACCAGCTTTTGCTATGCTCACTTAAGGTTCAGTGTGTTTACTACATTCACCCAGCAATGGATCATTTAGGGAAAATTGAGGAGTGTCCCATTTTATCTTGTCAGATCGGCTCCAATATGCATGGCAAGGCCTATGACTATTTTTCCTTTTTTATTTTTTTAGCTGCATCTGTCAGTGGCCCCAGAAACTACTTGGAAATGAACATAAGCATTACATACAGTAAATTTCAAGAATGGATACACTTGATATTGGGAGGAAAAGGCCAGATTGAGTTATGGGGTGAGTGTGTCATGCTCATCGACTTAGGGGGTCTCTGATAATTGATCCTAAATGGATCTTTTTCTCTGCCATAGAATTTTATTTGGTCAGAATGTGCTGTCTATCTTTTATGGTCCAAAAGCTAAAATTGCAACGAACATGATAACTACTTGTAATTCAGAAATCTCACCATCTGTTGTTTCAACCAATGTCACTTAACCCTGCTGAGTCAGAAAACAACAGCAATAGACTGAGCATCCTGGAGCCCAACCGTGAGGGTCAAGGTGATGCCCAGGATACAAAGGCTTCTAGATGACCTTGAGTCCAGGAGTAAAGTTACGCACAACACTATCTCATTGTCTACCTGTAACTCCAAGGACATGATTCTACCTGCTTAAAAAAAAAAAAAAAAAAAAAAAAAAATTGATGAGTTGATGTTTGCCATCAGAATGAGTAGCTGATGTGACTCTGCGTCCTCAAACTCAAATGAGAACTGAATGTAACTTGATTTATATTTCCTTTATAGCAACTCTGAGCCCACAGTGCATTTTATTTTTGTCATTATTAGACTCAACTCTCCTTCCCGGAACTACACCAGATTCACAAAGGGTTTTATGATGTCCAGAAAGACGAGGGACCTTGGCTATGAGGTCTGTAATGGTCTCACCAGCACCCCACTGCCCAAACCCCCAGCAGTTTGCTGACAGCGTGCAGTTCTCAGCTCCTCCCACACCCTCTGGAGGCATGGGGATCTTTATGGAAGTGCTAAGACCCAGTCTGGCAGGTTGTCCTCCCTGGACACACCACAACTCTTCTTCCTGGGGAGTCCTCTGCCTCCCCAGGGCAAAACCAGGGAGCACCCTTCCCTGAGACCTTGGGAGTTATCCCTGCCTCCAGATTAAGAGAAGCCCTTCCTCATATGAATGCACCACCACACCTCACCATGACCCATTTCTCAAAGACATTCTGCTACTCTCTTCAAATTCTGTCTTCCTTTTAGGAATCAGACTTTCAGAAAACAAAAGCCAGGAAATCTTGCTGGTAAATTCCAGCTTCTGCTGCCCAAGGCAAGAAGGCACAGAGGCATAGAGGGAAAGAGGAAAGATACAGAAAGGGAGAAGGAAGAAAAGCCTAAATTAAAACCACCAGGCATTTGTTGGTAATGTGGATGGTAGCACTCAGCACAGCACTGCATTCCTTAAGAGGGTCTAACCTTTTCTTCGAGAACTAGAGGGAACATTGTACGGAGAGAAGGAAACTGGGTCCTGGACTTCCTGTGTTTGTGCAAGGGAGTGTGGGGGATTGAAGGTGTATTTCCAAGGCATCACTGGTTCCTCTTTTATAGATTACCCTTAATATCATTTTAATTTGTTGGAAAAGGTAAACCAATTCTGCCTCTTCTTTTTCTTCTTGTAAATCCTTTGTGAATGAGTAAAAAAAAAAAAAAAACAAAACAAAAAAACTCAGGAAAACCCAAGAAGACTCCCTTAACTGCTCTCCATGAGAAAGATGACCAGAGTTTGCCTGTGGTGTCAGTTTGTGATCCAGTGACTTTAGAGGAGTCAGTCAGAGGCCAAAAGGGGCTGAACTCATGTCCCTCAATTTAAGAAAACACAGTCTGTAAAACCTCACACTTGCAAAACATTGATGTGGCAGATGGCTTTAAGGCAAAAACTGTTTTCCCCTTCAGAAGTCGAGGTGCCAGGAATTCCTTTAAGTATCAAGATGTCCTTGAATTTTTTAAAAAATATGATCTAATTTAGAATCATGGGTTCATGTAGTTTTGCAAAAGTCTATCTAATTCATAAAGATACATACACCCATCCTCAGTGAAATGAATGGTAAGCCAGAGAAAACATGAGATTTCACCAATGGGGAAAAAAAGACTCTGCCAGATTCTAATAGTTGTTTCAGATGTTTAGGACAGTTGCACAATACTCAAATGACTCACCCCATCCACAAACACAGTTAGAGATGGACAGGGTCATGAGGCAGGACCTGCAAAACAGGTTTTCATGGCACGGTGGCACATGGGGCGGTTACACCAAGGGTAGCCCTCCTCGGCTTCCAGAGACGAAAAGCAAACAAGCACTCCTACATGTCACACCAACAGAACCCTCTTTCTCCGTCTGAATAGCTCCTATTCTGTGGCCAATTTCCCCAAGTCTCTTGGTTTGTAAATATTTGTTTTTGTAAATTTAAGCAGTTACTCTGACAAGGTTGATCCTAATCTGGGGCACTAAGGAAATGGAGAAAATGTACCAGATGTAAATAACTGCTTTCCTGGGTCAACTGATACAAATCTAAGCATTTTAGAAAGCTCTGCCCATATTAAAATGAGGGGGAAAAACATCTTTGGGCAAAAGAAGAAGTAGAAAACTGGTGTATTTTGTATTGGAACAACATGGTGTTGGTTTCTGATGTTCCACGCCTGGGGAGTGGACCCAGGAGTGGAACGCCAGCCAGGCTTTGGAGGTAAAGCTCCTCTGCTGACCACAGTTATGTTTTACTGTAAAGGGCCACCACTCACTAAATCCTATGTGATTAGAAACTCAGAGAGAAGGAAATGTCGTTAGAATACCCAGGGGAAGGTTTATCAAAGAATACACGGTTTGTGCATTTGAGTTTTGCTTTTCATCATAAGCTGTGACAGCTTCCTTGGATCTAAATATCTGGTATCTTGAATGCGTAAATGTCATAAGACCACAGAAAGAAATGACCAGACTTCTTCTAGGTCTCTACTTGTCAGGTTTTATTTAGACCCTACTTTTCCTTTTCCCTTTAGCTTGCAGGCATGGTAGGCACGGGGTGTTGGACTTGTCTCCTTACAAATATGTTTCCTTTGCGTGGTCCCTTAATGAAGATGGGAACCTTCAATGTCTGAGTTATGCCTACAATGATAACCACAGATCAGTGCTCTCAGATATTTTAAGGAAGTTATTTCTTCTCCTGTATCTGGTAAGAAAAAGGAAAAAATTTGAAGCATATATAATATATAATATATATATATATATATATACACACACACACATATATATGTATGTATAAAATATTTTTATGAGATTTTCTTTCTTTATTTTATTTTTTCAGTGTTCCAAGATTCATTGTTTATAAAGCCTATATATCTTTGTGCATCAGTTTAAGATCAAAGTTTACCCGTTCCAACAGAGCACACAGAGGATGGATCATTTGGTAGCTGGCTTTGGTTAATATCACCCACAAGAATGCCAAAAGTTGTCTCGCTGAACTTGCAACCTCATACTTGCATTCCAGATGTCCAGTCTTGTGTTACTGTGCACACCTTAAAGTGAGCTGGGAGATTTATAATTACCTGAGTCTTCCATGAAAGAAAAAGGCCAGAAGTTACCTACACCACCCACTGTAGGATTGTTCTTGGCATGGAGAGTGAGGCGTGGTGAATGTGTGCATGGCAGTGTGAGTTGTCATGTCTTAAGTGGCAGTAATGCTAGGGGGTACTTTTCTTCTTGGAGTTATATTATTAACTCCTTGGACGAAACATATCTTGGTTTTGAATCATAACCATGGGAAATGCCCACACCCATCTCGCCTTAACATATGTAAATTCCATTTCTCCCAAGACTCTCAGCTATGAGAAAATGCAACCATCAGTATTATGAAAGTAGCTCAACTGAAATGTTTGCTTTCCTGTGCTCTGTCACTTGAGCAGTTCAAGTGACACCTTTGACAAGGCAGAACAAGAAATTTATCCCTTCAATATGGAGCCTTTTGCCAGGGAGGCTGAGTTTTGGAGCAAACTAATGGTGAGTTGAATGAAGTATTTAAATATCAAGGGCATTGTACTGAATATTTTCCTTGTAGCTTTTCATAAAATTAGGAGGAATTTGTAATCAAAGGATTGTAGTCTTGTTCATTGTTTTAGAGTGAAACATGCCTTCTACACACCAAACAGTGTTAGTGATATATGACTTTGGGTGAATTGTTTGCGTATGAATGTTTCTAATTTTATTGATGAACTGTACTGAACAGCCTGTAGGCATACAAGACATGACCTTTGAAGCAATACGACTCACTGACAGAAAGGAACTGTAAAGTCAAGCCAGGTTTATAACACAAATGAAGAATTTCTTGGAACTCTGTTTTGAGTTGTTATTTTCAATTTTCTTTAAATGTTCCTCTTCTGGATTTTATATAAATACATGTATGTGAATATATATATAATAGTTATGATATATATTATGATCAGAAGAGCATGATAAAGGAGCAGGCTAGTGTCTAACACAAATTTTTGTGATTTTTGACCTGGGCATATTCAGACCTGCTGTTTCCCTTAATGTCATAAAGAACTTCTGAGTTTACTCCACATGAAGTGGTCGAGTCCTGAGAGCCCCAAAGAACGGTCCAGATTCCCTGGCCTCAGTGACCCTGGCTGATCATCTAATTTTAAAGTTGAATAAATTGAAGTTCCCCTTACTTGAACAACCCAGAGTGGGGATATAAGATCACAGACTCCAATGCCAGCCCAATGCTTTTTCAGTAAGTATATCTCCTTTCCCATGGTATAACTTTTCAGTCTGTCTTCTTTCTAATGTGAATTTGAACTTCATTGGAAATAAAAGATTCTGCCACAACCATAGGTGATTTATAGATTGGATGGTATAAGAAATTCCCTTCTGGTGGCAACAGTGGGACCCATCTGTCTTTTCTGTGGAAGTATGACCCATGTTCCCTTCTTTTATGACATGAAGTTGACTTTAAGAGCAAATTAAAACACTGGATTCTAAAGTAATCACTTCTATTTAATAAAGAATGCTCATCATCCCTGACGGTCTTAGCCTTTAATGTTATATCTAAGATGGCAAGTCATATTGTATACTTTTGGAGAAAGGAGGGTAGAAAATATTGCACTATCCCCAGACCTAACTAAAAAAGTGTAATTTTCAGATGAATGTTCAAGGTTTTCAGACATTGACCTTTGTTTATCCAAGTCATTCATTCATTTACTTAGCAAGCATACGACCAGTTGTATTCTGGAAATTGAACCATTTCTATGCTCTTGTAATATTTAGATTTTTAAAAATTCATTTGTTTTTAATAGGAGCTCATTTTTGACAAACTAAGGAAAAATAAAAGGAGTTTTTTCCTGCATGCCCTCTGGGCAAAAAGGAAGGTCTCTGCTTCTAGGGGCTGAGAGCTGATGTCACACAGGTCTGATTGGCTCCAGGGTCCTAAGACAGCCCCCAGGGCATCAGCAGATGCTGAAGGGCAGGAAGTCACCAAGAGATGAGATCAAGACATTGGTTCTCACCCCTTAGACACCTCCAGCCCCCTGCTCAAGCAGATTCCCAGTTATATGGGAGAAGGTCAGAACTGTAAGGTACACAGCTATCACACAAATTCAAGCTAGCTTGTTGTTCTGTTAAACCTTGATTACCTAAACTGTCATTTTGAAAATTTTCTCCTCGTTTGGAATTTCTTTGGTCCCTTCTCTGTCTCTGACATTACACGTTGTTACCCATTCTCTTGGCAGGTTTGTGGCTACTTACCTGCAGGGCAGTAGCCTCAGAGATGCCATAGGTTGCTGGCAGCACCTCAGCAATCTCTCATGGGCTCCTTCCAGCCTGCGCAGTGGATAAAACACCCACCAGCTCAGACCCCCAGGGGTGGCCCCAGCCCAGGGCAGGAGGAACTGAAATTCACTGTAGTCCAGAGCTGCTCTGGAGATGGAGTGAATCAAAAGAAATAGAGTTTTGAAAGTCTGGTTTATTTTCAGGGTCTTTGTATCGTAATTAACACACCCAACCTCTCTTGTGGTCAGCAGGTTGTTATCTTAACTGCATAGGTGGTGAGACGCAGAGATTTAATAATGGGCCTGGTGCTCTCTGGTTAGTGAGCCTGGTGGAAATCAGACGTATAAGCCTCTGCTGGCAGAAGCTGGCAACTTCACACATAATGTGGGATGTTCTGTCTCTGCCTTCTCTGCTTGGAGGACTAGAGTAGTTCCTCCATCCAGAATTCATTGGTTGTTCTTTATTCTTGGTGCATTTGAGTTCTGGCATGTCTTCCCTCTTGCAGACTGCTTGTGTGGCTTAGAAGTTCACTTCCATGCTGGATATAACTGGATGATGTTTCCCTTCTGTTCCAATTTAGGAAGTTCAAATTCAGAAGTTGCCTCCAAGTACAGCTTCAAATACCCAAGGCTGTGTGCTGTTCAAGGATGGCTGATGGATTAAGTCCCTGCCCAGCACACAACCTAGCACAAAAGCTAACCATTACACAGGCTCATTTCAACAAAGACAGATGACATAAGAGGATGCACTTGGCCATGGATGCAAAGTATGGTGGGCAGTAGCCAGCAGTGGACATGATTTGGGGGAAGTGGGCAGTGGTACCTGCCTAGGTAGTCCTGAGTGATTATCACTACCCAAGAGACCCAAACCATCTTTTTTTTCTTTTCAAGCCTAAAACCCTCATTTGGCCCCATTCTCTCTCACCACATGAGCTCATCTGAACAAGGCATCAAGCAAGTGCTCGCTGAGTTCAGCTTCTGTACTAACTCCACTGTTTCTGCAGAGAACACAGAGCAAGAAGACATGCTCTTGACTCCTGAAGGTCAAAATGTAGTGAAGAGACAAGATAGACATACATGAAACGATTAGAGGACAAAAGAATATGTGATTGAGTGGCAGGGTGCATGGCTCAGACATTGAATGGAATAGTGCTTCTGATGATTCTGATAATTGTCAAAGAAGGTTTCATTAGGGAAATGATCAAGAAGGACAGTTGGATTTGAATAGGAAAGGGGCATCCAGGTGAAGGAGATGGTGTTCGGTAAATGCCAGGAGACAAAAGCAGCCATGGGGGTGGAGCAGAACTGAGTTTTGAAGAGGAAATGCATGTGAGGGACTGAGGAGGGAGAAAGTTGAGCAGATCCTAGAGAGATGGGAAGGCCAAGCTGAGGAGTTTAGACTGGGAGGAAATGGGAGCCACAGAAGGTGTTGGAATAGTGGAACACAAAAGCAGCATGTGAGGATAATTATTCTATCCAGGTACATCGGATTCTGAAGATTCTGCAGGCCAGTTAGGAAACTATTGTTACTGGATGTAAGCAGGAGATGATAGTGGTCCCAGGTTAGAGTGGTATAAGAAGAATAGGGGCAAGAAGCACATTTCTAAGGGAAACTATGAAATACTCATTGATGAATGGAATCCTCTACGGTGCAAACTATGGTTATCTTGTGTAGGTGACAGTCTGTCTTTGCTCAGAATAAAAGAGAAGTCCAAGTCTTCCCCTTAGATCTACTCCTGAAGCCTCCGAACCTTTCTCACACCTCCTTCCCTGTTCCCTGAGTTAATCAAATGCTCTCTAGAAAATTTGCCAAACATCAGTACCTATCCTGAATGTTCAGGCCAAAGCTTCTCTTCCAAGCAAGACTCTTGCCACGAAGAACACTCTCCTCCCTCAAAGCTACCCATCTCTCACAGCCGGGCTCATGACATGGAGGTAGGTGTCCTCGGTTCTCCTTAGCTGTTGTCGAACATGAAATACCCTTCTTTCTCCCTCACTGTCTTAGTTTTATCTCTAGTTAATTTAGTCCTCGCATCTGTCCCCTCTCTGGCTTTATTCACATCAATTTTCCCAGTGATATCTGGTTCCTTGGCAGGCTACTTCAGTGTGAGATGATCAATTTTCCCCTGCAGAGACATAGTTGAATTTGAACTAAAGTCTCTCCTACCTACAGGGAAAACAGGTCCACAGTTCACCTGACAGTATGAAAGAGGAAACAAGCTAGAAAGGCGAAGAAAATCAAGGGGTTGCATGTTTTGTCTGGCAAATCCCAGATAGATTTCAAGGGAAATTTTGAATCATAGAAGGTAAAGAACTTTAAGAGATCCAGGCATGTGTTCTATTTGACCTTCAGAGTATTTTTTAATGACTTTCTTTGTTTTCATCTTTGAGCCAACACTTCAAATTCAGAAGATTTGACAGAACTATCCAGAAACACATTTCCTTAAGAAAAGAATCAGAGGGGGATGGGGATAATCAGGTAGAGCTGAGTATCGCTCTCCCGTGTAGATGGGGCGCACACTCTCTTCCTCAGCTACATTTGTGCGTACTTATTAAGACCTGAGGACATTTGAGTTTTGAGTTCGTGACCCAACTGATTTCTTGTTTTATAGAAAAGAGAAACTGAGGCACAGAGAGGTTGATGAACTTTTCCAATATCACTAAAGAGATTGGTAGAAGCATAGGATTAGAACTGAACTTTGCTAGGATCCCTTGACCCTCTTTTTCTGCCTTCTGGGACTGTAGTTGTTTCCTGAACACAAGACCAGAAAGGCTGACAAACTAGAGGAAGACAAAGGCTTGCAGGTGGGAATATCCTGATAGCTGAAAGAAACACTGAACAGGAGTTCCTGAGAGGAGGAAGCGGGGGAAATCAAGAATAATCGTATTTCTCCACCATGACCTGGGATATAATTTTATTTTACTCTATCATACTTACTACTTATAATTCCAAGAAGTAACATATTTCATGATTGGCTTTTTCCCTCTATTACAATTTCTTTACTTAAAAAGAGTGTGGTTGAAAACATGGCAGTTGTGATTTAACACTGAAGTGTCCGTATTGAAAATGTCCCAAATTTCTAAATGAACCTTACTGATAAAAATGATTGGTTGTGTCGTCTTGTCCACTTTGCTCTCCTGAGTTCACTGCATTTCCTTAGACCTCTGACCTGCCCCATGAGAGTCTCTGTCTTGAATATGTTAGAATGACATTGGCACTTGGCGAGAAGCTGGCAGGCTCCCGCAGACTCAGCCGGGCTGTGATCTCCGCAGGCTCACGGAGCCGGCGGGAGGGGGCTGCGATCATCCTGCTTATCATTATTGATGCGGCTTCAGCGACCTCTGATGCGTTTCTGTCCAGTGCGGTTCTGGATGCCATTCAGAAAACACCTACTGTAATCCTTGCGAGAAATCCGTGTGTGTGCCAAGGCCAGGGGATTGGTGTCGCTCTTGAACAACATGAAGGTCAACCTCTTGGCTTTCCTTTGGTAGTTAGTTTCATGAAAGTCAGAATTCTTTATTGAGTGAATTTTAATACAGACCCAGCATGGCCTGGCATTTTGACTTCTTGCAGAGTCACATTTTAAATTGGCTTTTATCTAAAATGGCAGATGGGTGGAGATTTTGCAGGGTGTTTGGAATTGGAAGATACATAGGAAACAGAGATGCTTTGTGTTCTCTGAAATACAGGAAAGCTTACAATTAATGTTGGGTCCCTACTTTCACTACTTCACATTCATCCTCCTCAAAGGAACTGTACCCTCGTGATGGTTTCCTTTTCTTTTAGGGGAGGGCCTTTTTTCCTCCCCTCACCCCCAAACCCTTGAAGCCTTTGGCTGAGATAACAAGTTCACTTCCCTACGTGGGCGAGGATGTTTCCACCCTATCATTTATGCTACTGTTTTCAATACAGGTCCTACATTTCTCTCTACCACGTGCATACGTGAGTCATAAATGAGAGACAAAAAGTCTGTAGAGGTATTTGACACTGAGTCCACAGTAGAAGTTTCCATACATAGGAGTTCATCTGATCCAAGGCCACCTTGATAAAATGTGATATAATTGATAGTAAAGTAATTGATGATGGTAATAACTAACATATATTACAGGTTTCCTAGGTGTTAGGAACTACACTGTATATTTCATGGGTTTTATCTAATTTAATCTTCATTGTTGCCGCCATATTCTGCTAAATGAACGATAATAGTCTGTGTGAATAAAGGCTGAGTTTTAGTCACAGAGTTTAAGAGGGATCCCAGCAAACTGAAGAATGCCACCATGTGGGAGTGGGGCCATGTAGGGAGAGCAGAAGTCCTTGAACCTGAGCCTACAGCCGAGTCTCCCTGAAGGCCAGTGAAAGGACAGATGACTGGACCTACCACTGTATGACTCCTTGAGAGTTTCCAATCCAGGGGTCTAAGGCAGGACCCCAAAACCTGCCTTTGTAATAAGTTGCCAGGTGATGCCAAGGGCTGCTAGTCCAGGGAGCACAGCTGGAGCACAGCTGGAGCACAGCTGGCCTAGAGTTCAAAACCATACATTGCATCGGGAGAGTGGGTCACGTCCCCCACAGTGTTTTACCCTGGGGGAGACACTGCTCTGGCTTACACAAAAGCCTCTTGCAGCCAGTTCAAGGGCTGTAGGACATAAGTGATACCAAGGGTTCCACAGCGATGCTGGCTGGGACCTTCACCAATGGTGTGGGTTGAGACAAACATAGGTGGAGAGTGAGGGAGAACAGAAGAACAGATGGAGGGGGCTGCCTGCAGAGGCAGCAAATCAAGGCCCTGGGAGGTGCCCAAGCAGAGAGGGATGAAGGGTTTCTGATTAAGGATCACAAACTGGGGGCCTGAGGCTGAACGCAGTCTGCAGACATGTCCGCAGCAAGTGTCGGGGCCAGCAAGTGTTTCCTATGAATGTGAAGGAAGGCAGATACTCTCTAGTCCCCCCAGTCTCTACCCTCTCTCAGCCCCTCTGAGCCGTCCACTTGCCCTCACTGGCCTGGCCGCTGGTGGCCCGGATCTGAAGGCCCATGACAGTGAAGTACTGGATTAGGTATTTTATTGTAAATAATCTGTCATATAACTCTAAAGAATGAGAGGAACATCACTAGGTACGCTGATCCCCGTGTGCCCGCATGTAGGCCCTGCACATGGAGACGGAGGCCCCACGCCAAACTGTACCGCATGGAAGCCGGTTCTCGCATCCCCCCCCCCCCCCAAGGCAGTGTTCCCTCGTGGGGCTCTCTCAGTCCCTACCCCATGCTCCCTCCTCATTTGCTCCGACCAGTGGCTTCCTCTGCTTCCATCTCATAGAGCTGACCACAGTGGCCAAAGAACCTCAATGGGAAAACACGCAAGAACTCTGCCCAAGCCCACCCGTCTCTCCCCACCCAACCCCGCCCCCATCCCTGTGAATGTCACCCGAGGTCTGTCCACCCTGAGTCCCATGAGCTGTTCCCCAGCTGAGAGGCAAGCGAGCCTCCCAGAGCCTGGGAAACACACAATGGGAAGGTGTGGAAAGACCGAGCCGTGGAAGGAAGGGAAAGGGGTGGGAAGAGTTCCGGGCTGATTGCAAAACAACCAGCACCAAAAACGGTGGATTGCCAGGAGGGGAAGCTTCTGTAAGAAGTTGTAGGGCAGGCGCCTGGGTGGCTCAGTCAGTTAAGCCTCTGCCTTCAGCTCAGTTCATGTTTCCAGGGTTCTGGGATCAAGTTCTTCTTCGGGTTCCCTGCTCAGCAGACAGCTTCCTTCTCCCTCTTCCTCTGCTATACCCCTGCCTG
The DNA here is from genome assembly GCF_022355385.1 of Mustela nigripes. Lineage (NCBI taxonomy): Eukaryota > Metazoa > Chordata > Mammalia > Carnivora > Mustelidae > Mustela > Mustela nigripes. The sequence goes on from NC_081561.1 coordinate 95,515,578, forward strand.
TGCTCTCTCACTCCCTCTGTCAAATAAACAAATAAAATCTTAAAAAAAAAAAAAAAAATTCCAGGGCAAAAAATGAGTAAAGAGAAAGGGCCAAAGCAAAGAGAAATAATAAGACCAAATTAAGAAATGGAAGAGCTAGATAAACCCTTAGAATAAATTCTCAGTGACGGACATGTTGCCCTTTGAAACAAAACCAGAGAGAGCCAAAAGTATGGAAAGACAGTCTTTTCTGCCTCTGCCTCTGGTTTGGGATGCTGAATTATTGGCTTTTATTTCCCAGGCAAGCACGCTGCTTTCCTAGTGAGGAGAGTTTAAGGTAGTGGCAGAGGTAACAGCCTGTCCCCTCCTTTCCTTGGGCCGTCTTTCCGTTCTCTTTTCTCTCTCTCACTTTCCTCCCCAGACTTCCTACAAATAAGAAAGAAGCACTTGGGGAGAGCTCTGGTGCAAGTTCCAGTAACAACGTTGGCAGGTGAATTGTGCACGTACAAAGTGAGTCAATTTATAACAGATCAGGGGGCTGTATCCCTCCCAGGGGAAAAAACACTTATATTGACGTGTTTATGTTTTGGAATAATAATATTTGTCCATGTGAAAATATGTGCGATTCCTTTCTGCCACACCATATGGCTGATTACTATTCATAATCCAAACAGTAGCAGCTGCTTCAGAATTTTGAGAACGACTTTTCTTGAAGTAAAAACAGGCAAACTAGCAGACGTCATATATGGTCTCCACGGTGTCACTAGTGATTCACCAGAAATCTACAATTAATCCAGTACGGTCTTTATGAATAGCTCAGCAGTTCATTTTTCTAGCCACTTTCATTCTCCCCCTCTTATCCGACCCTACCCCCTCTCAACCTGTGCCCTCTAGGGCCAGGCTACCTTGGGAACGCAGATACACGTTAGCCCAAACCATTGACCACAGAAGTTCCCAGTTCGGTTGTTGTTGACTGATGACAGCTGCCAGAAAAACAAATTGCAGGTCATTTATGCCCTGGTTCGCCCTGTGGCTTCCTACACTGCTGAACCACATTCTATATTTGTGGTTAATCAGACACATGAAGGCATTGAGGCAGTTAACGAATCCCTCTCGGGCCTACTTGGCCCAACTCTGAGGTAATGGAAAATGTAGAGTAGCACTTTCTCCGGACCATTTGAATGTGGTTAGCAGAAACCCCCAAGGTTTAAGAAGGGAGTGACTTTCAGAAGAGGCATTGGTAAAAACCACCACAATCCACAGCACAAAACAGCCTAATTTCATAGAGAAGTATCTGCAAGTCATTCTTCCATCATGGCATCTCGTCATTCGGAGACCCCCGAAGAGCTTTAGAAAATCAAAACACTCTTTTTTCTTTTTCCATTCATTTATCCAAAACATTCCTTATGCTGATTCTACACATCACAATGGTAAACATCCAGACTATTTAGCAAAAAAAAAAAAAAAAAAAAAGTCCTGACCCAATGTACCAAAACTTAAGCCAACGATGAAAGTATATTTAGATAATTTTCCATTTCCGTTAGTTTAATCTTCTTTAATGCCCTGTGTTTGCATGATGTATCATGGTTTTCAGGGTGTTTTTCAGGGTGTTTTTGTATATATTATTAGTAATTGAGATTTCTTGCCCCCCGCCCAAGACTGTCAGGTGACCCAAATCCATAGACGATCGTTAGACTGGGATATTATCTCTGGCCTGGATGCACTGTCCTGTTCTCCCCACAATGGGTATCACTAATTTCCAAAGTGTTTCCGTTGTCTTCCTGCAGCCATTTGTCTTTTTCAGGTGTCTACTGGTCAATTCTCTAAGTACCTGCTGCTTTTATCACAAGTTATAATAGGGTGATTTATCAATGTCATTCTCCTCACTCGCCACAAGAGAGCAACTACAAGATATTATGGAATTGGTCTGCATACTTGGCCTTTAACAACAGTCTCTGATTTGAAATGGCATTTATGCCTCTGTGGTCCCAGAGCTTGTCAAAAGGTCTCTGAGTCAGCCTTAACTTTGCCAGCCTCTGCCTTCAGGGGGCATTAGGTGATTGTTTCATAAACTTCCCTTTCCCAAAAGGAATATCTGACATTTCCAAGTCACTTCTCGTGCTTAGGAGCTATGTGTGAATGCGTGCGTCTGCTCCTCATTTCCGTGTTTCTTATCATCATAATCAGCCTGACTCCAGCTAACTGTGTGGTTGCCCTACAGCCCTATAATGTGATTTCAGGACTGAGTAGTCCGAATAGGTTGTTCTAATAGCAGATGCCTGAAAGCCTCTACTTGTCCATCCTCACCTTTTCCCAGTTCCCAGGAAATCTTTGCTCCAAAAGCTCAGTCCTGCCCATTCTCAGAATCTGTCCTGACCCACAGGTAGTCATTACTTGAACAGGAATCAGTCCTGCTTTCTGAAGCCCTGGGCACGCTGTCCTGCACCTGAACTCCGCCCATGCTAAACTGGTGGGCATGCCTGGGAGGCTGCCACTGCTTTCGGATTTCTTTGTGTTCCCCTGCTGAGATGCAGCTGTCCTACTCCTGCCCACTGGTGGCGCTGCTGAGCAAGCACTCCCCTTTCCTATTCCAGTGACTCAGGTGCCTTCCAGGTGTGCCTAGAAACAGAATCACATGATGATGTTCAAGGGCTGCAGACAGGTTTACCTTTATGGGCCCCTTCCTCCATTGAAAAATAAAAAATTGTATTTTTTAACTTAGTTGGATTAAAGACAAATGTATTGATAGTATACATGAAAACATTTATTTGACTTGAAAGTATATTCTTCGCTTCTGACTTTAATTTCTTGAAAAGGAATTAATACATTTACATGGATTCCTAAAAGTACTGTCAGCCCTAGGCACTGTGTTCAATGAACCTGATGGATGAGCTAGCCCTAGCTAGAAATGGACGTTTGGGACAAACCCTTTTGCCTTAGATCAGTGTTTCAAAGTTCAGTCCTTTGCAAATCACATTTAGAGATGTAATCACGTTGTTCTTCCCAATACAAGTTTTCACCTACTATTTCTCTTTAAATGCCTCTTCTTTGAAATTTTAGCAACCATATTTCATGAGAAAGTTTATGTCACTAGCATAAAACCTGTATAACTTGCTGTAGGAACTGCATGTTTGCATTCCCTCAAAATTTGTGTGTTGAAACCCTAATCCTCAGTGTACAGTATTTGGTAGTGGGAACTTTGAGAGGTAATTAGGTCGTGAAGGTAGAGTCCTCAAGATAGGATTAGTGCCCTCATAAGAAGAGACACAAGGGAGCTTGCTTTTCTCCCTGTTCTTTGTGAGTCCCTCTTGGGAGGAGGACACAATGAAAAGACAGCTGTCTGCAAAGCAGAGAGTAGGTGTTCACCAAGAACTGAATCCACGGGCAGGTTGATCTCCGCCTTTCCAGGCTCTAGAACTATGAAAAACAAGTGCTGTTGTTCATGCCACCTAGTCATGCTAATTTGGTATTAGCAGCCCAAACAGATTAACACACTTTTCATAAATAGAAAATACTCATTAATACAAATTAACATAAATACATTATGTATTTAAGTTTGCTCAAGTTCAGCCTAACTCTAGTGTGCTGAGTTCCTCAGCATCTCTTGTCCTCTACCAGTCCTCATGCAGTCAGTGGTTGGACTAATGACCAGCCCGAAGGCATCCACCCTGGTTACGGTTTTCAATGTATTCCCTGTTCAACCACCATCGAGGTTCCTGCTCCAAACTAAATGAGCCAACTGGACCTCCCCAACTCAATTTAAAAATTGACAGATCATCCCCACCCATCAGGATGGATTTTCCTGGAAAACATCACTGGCTATCACAATCTGACTCACCATTTCTCTCTGAAATGGCACTGTCCAATAGAACTTTCTCGGATGATAGAAATGTACTATGTCTGCAACTGCCAGTACAGTACCCACTAGACACATGTAATTACTGAGTGCTTGAAATGTGGGTAGTGTGACTGAGAAATGAAATTGCTACTTTTATTTAATTTTAATTAATTTACATGTAAACTCTTGAGCCACATATGTCTATGTGGCTACCATATTGCACAGGTCAGCAGGAGAGTGTATGATTGTTGACTGTGGCCATTCTTTTTAGGGTTCTAGATATCTGTCTCAGAAGTGATTAGTTCTAAAATTCTTTCCCTTTCCTTGAAGCCTACCATGCTACACAGCCAAGATGAGTAGTGAAATGGATAACACTTAAGCTATTTGATATTAACATCCTAGTGTGAAAGAAAGCTTTGGGAGAAGGTATAATGGAAGGAAGCAGGAGTAGGATATGAGAACCCTGTGTGCTACTGGGAGTCATGGGGAGTGGGGAGAGGGTGGTGTTGAGGGAGAACAGAATGGAGAGATTGAGGTATCAAAGATGAACTTCCCCCCCACTTTTCAGTCATGTAAAGCTAACATAACCAAGATACCAAATGTATTAACATCATTTTATTTCCTGATCATTCTTCTCTTTTTTCCTTTTAAAATAATTGTCAGCTGGAGTCAAAGGTTTAGCTTCAGACTAAGCAGTCTTCCCAATGGTTTCTCATTGATCTGGTAAACCTGGGAACTACAGCTTTACCGGCCTCAAGCCCCAGGCTCTAGTGTTCAAATCTTGGGACCAACTCTACCTAATCAGATTCAGGACAAAAGCTGGTGCTTCCTCAGATTCCAGTGAGTCCCCAGGGGTCCATGACTACATTTAAGTCGACCTTTGAGGAACCCTGTAATGGCACTCACTGGTGTAGCACACACACAGATGGCTGTCTGCCCATACCCCCTCTCCAACACCCTTTGCCGCCTTACCCTTGGAGCCCTCCAGCCCATGTGGTTTACAGCTTCTTCTGGGAGACCACGAGTTCACAGACAATGACCCCATCTGGAATTCATGGAATGGAACAGCAAATTGATCACCTAAGCCAATCATGGAATTCTGTTTGTCTCTCATGGAATTGATTGTGGGAGACTACACGGCCTATAGCTGGAAAAACTTGCCTACCAACAAAAAGAGATGCATAGAAGGTGATCTTCCTTCCTCCACTGGCATTGTTGGGTCTGCAACTGAGGCCAGAATCTGGAGCAGTATCATTCATTCACCTGTGATGTACCAAGTTGACCTGCTGGCTGGTGGAGGGGCTGGGTGGCCAGAGCCCTTGATAGTGCAGAAGAACAGGCAAGTTAACCCTGAAATGAGTTGCTCTTCCTCTTTGTGACATAATCAACCTCCTAATAGGTTAAGACATTTGGAATTGGGTCTTCTGTGATTAGTGGCCAAAAGCATCATCGCTGATGCAATGATGACACAGTGTGGAGTTCTTATTGCCTCTGATTTGACTTAAAACTTCTTTCCACCAGAAAATGAGCAGGCTGAAGCCTTAGCTGTTTCTTCTTTTGTGGATTGAAAAACTGATCTTTCCTGACAGTTTATTCTTTTACTTCTGGGATGCCTCTCCGTATAAAATCCCTACTAAACTTGATTTATTTCTTCCTCTTTGACATGGGAATAAAGAACCAGGAAACCATTCTCTTTCACTAATCAGTGATTAGCCATAGCTGATAATAAAAAATAAATTCTAAATAGCAATTGGTAAATAATAACAATAAGACATGGCCATTTGCAACAATGCTTTTAATTACAAATATAAAATATAGTTTTATTTGTGTCATTAGGAGTGAGTCCTTTTTCTGCTAAGCATGGAATGTTGAACACTTACTTAATGGGCATAATTCTATTTCCATCGTGGAGAAGGGACAAATAATAGCAGCCTTAGCCCCAAAGCAAAAACCCTTTGGGGAGTCTGTCTCCACTAATGCATACATTGATATACATGCATATTTCCCATTAATACTAATAGAACCTAATGCGACTGTATAAATCACCTGAATTTTGATGCAGTGTGAATGTGATGTTGGATGATTCAAGATGAACTCACAAAATACATTTGTCTGGGAGCTATTTCTTAATATGCCTTTATCGTGTAGCTGGATTCCTCCCCTGTGACTGAAATATTAATCAAAGGCTGTTTTCCACCGGCTCCCATCCTGGGCCCCCGCCCTGTCCTCCTCATGCAAAGAGATGAAGTAGGCTCATCTGTGTCACTGTGTCCCTCTACCCAGGTATCCTTTAAGATTCTACTGGAAGAAAGAAAAAGGGAATGGATGGAAAAGAGAAATTAAGACGGATTTTCCTTTTCGTGGGAAGTAGTGAGCAGGGCTGGGCTGCATTAAGTATATACATGTTCTTGAATCCTGGCCAAGGATGAGGAATTGACACATCTTTATTCCCCACTCTGTCCTCACCCATTGTCAGCCATATCGAGCATCGTACCCCCAGGCCTCCAGAACAGCATTTTTTACCTCCCCTGTCACTGTGCTCTCTGGGAGAAATGCATCATATGTGCCTTCCACTCAGAGCCGTGAGAACCCATTCCAGCCAGCTGGCCTGGCTCTTCTGCTCTCTCTCAGATCTCTCTCCTCTCCTACCTGGATTCTCAGCAGAGCAATGGCTCACAGAGACTTGTGCCTCCCCCATCACAGGCAAAAAAGAACAAGCGTACCCTTAAGAATCAGACAGAAAGAAAAACGTGGATTCTAAGCAAAAACGTACATAGTCTGCATTTACTGCTAGACCCCATAATCTTGGGATTACAAAAAATAAGCGCTGGAAAGGATTTCTGGCAATATAACAAAATCAGTTTCCATCTAGCAGCTGCTGCTTTGCGTAGCTGGCAGAGCCCTGAGTGTTTCCATGCGTGTTTCACGGGGCCTGAAAACACCGACACTGCCCCCCTCTTATAGGTAAAAATACTGAGGACTTTTTGAAGATGCTGCGAACCAGCATCTGTGATTTCTGTTAATAAGTTTGAAATCATTTTGTTACTTCTCTATTCCAAGAGAGTGGTGGACTAATTAAATATAGAGCTGCTGAAATAGGTTTTTAAAATTTACAGTGCCTTCTAATTCCCCAAACCTACATAAAGCCCTCAATGAATCTCAGGGTCTACTGAAACATTGCAGGATTCAAGTGGTCATTATAATCTGCCTGCACCCAAGGGAACACGAGGATTAAGCGAAGCTTTAATTAATACTAGTCGAGGGTTAGAGGGAAAGGGATGAAGTTGTAGCAGATCTTCAAATCTTACTCAAAATTGAGACATCTTGTTAAAAATGCAACATTTTTCACACTAGCTATCAGGAGGTATTATTCTGTCTATAAAATTAAAAGTTCCACTTTTAAAAGAAAACATGATCCCAGAATAAAAGAGTTTGTGCGGTGTAACTCTTTTATCTCCATTGGAAGCAAATACGGTTATTTGGACCATAAAGCACTGGCTTGGGTATCTTCACCCTGGTGGCATCTTGTCAAATCGTGAACATCAGACTTCGGAGGAACCAAAGGTGGGCCACCACCCACAAAAACAATTGAATTCATTCTTCCATTCATTCAGTATTTGGTCCTGTGCCTGCAGCAGGAATAAATACAAAGAGCAGACATGATCTTACCCTTCCAAAGTTTCCTGAACTGGGAAGAGGAAACCAGTGAAAAGGCACTGAAAGAAGGGAATGGAAATCTATTGGGACATTTACTTAGGTTGTCTCGCATACTCCTAATTATAGCCCTCATCGCGTAGGTAATATTATCCCCATTTTACAGCTTGGAGCACAAAGACTTTAAGTAACTGAGCCAAGGTCACACAGCATGTGAATGAAGTAGAAATCAAACTCCCATACGTCTGATCGTGCTCTTTGCACAGCACCATTGTTAAACTCGGTGACCCCCCCCACAGCCGTCCAGTATCATGTAGGTGGACTTCGACACCTGCCACCTGCCGCTGACTGACTCTGGAAGTAATGCCCTCAACTGCGATGGTGATGGTGGAGCCCGCATTCCTTCTCCGGAGACACGCTGGAATGGAGAAGAGAATCCAGGAGTGCCATCCCTAGGGGGATTTGCGATGGCATTCTCGAGCAGCCTGGAGGCAGCCCTCAGGCATACCTGAATGAAACCGAGGAATGTTCCCTCTCATCTCCAGGAGAAGAGTGTTCTTCTGACCAGTGAACAAACCAACGTCACTAGGAGTACTTGGAGAGCTCCTTGAGAATTTATTAGGCAGCAGACAGTCCTTGGAATGCTGGAGCTGTGGCAAGAGAGACTGCCTCGGGAACTGGGAGAGTTTAAGACAAAGCCCAGAGAAGTGAGGAATCTTCTTCACCCCGTGCATTAGGAAGAGAAGGGAGCCATCGTGTTCATCAGGGCACAGTTCAAATGAATGTGAAGGTAAGAGATATATATATGCTGGGTAGCTTGTTTGGCCATGGGTCCCACACTGTTGTCAAAGGAGAATAAATAAGAGGACAAGCCAAGGTTGGTGACTCAACAATGACATGAAAATGAGGACCTTGGGAACTGGAGAAAGTAAGATTTAACTGACAGTTGTTGTGAGAAGACAGGTCTGTAATTGCTTATTCTTGATCCCAGAACCCAAGTGCTCTGAACACTGAAGTTTTTTGGTGACAAACTTGCCTCAACATGACGTAAGATGGTAATCTTGATTCATCCCTCTGACTGGGAATACTCACGGTTTTGCTGTAGGAACATCTACATATTTACCCTGGGTGATGGTGGTGGCATTAGGGAATATAGAGGATAGAAATGTATTACATTTCTAAGAAAACCAGAGTCTGAATTCCAAAGCACACCTGTCCCCAAGGGATACAGATAGGCAGCTGTATTGTGCATTTACGTCTCTATGATCTCACTTAATCCTCACAAAACTCCTGAGAGGCTGGTATTATTTACCCCCAATTTTATTTAAAAAAAAAAAAAAAAAAAAAAAAGAATAGGGAGGCATTTATTTGATTAATTCCAACCAGTAGAAAGTAACAGATTAAGGATCGACCCCCCCCCCCAAAAAATCTCAGCCATGTCCCTGTGCCCCAAGCCTGTTCCATGCGTCATGCCATGCTGTCGGCAAGGACAGTGGCTTAGCCAGCATGGCTCCAGGGGACTTAGACACTGCCAGCTCCTCCTGATAAATCCAGCCCCTGACCCCAATACCTCCCACAGTTGTCTTGGTTTTCATAACAAGGTTGCAATGGCTAGGCTAGAGCCTCCTTTTGGCACAAAGTTCTAGAAAGTGTTGCGTTAGAGTGAAACAGGATTCCTTTTAAAACTCTGATGTCTTGCGGTGCCTGGGTGGCTCAGTTGTTAAGACTTTGCCTCTGGTTCGGGTCATGATCCCAGCTTCTGGGGATCAAGCCCCACATCAGGCTCCCTGCTCAGTGGGGAGCCTGCTTCTCCCTCTCTGCCTTCCCTGTGCTTGTGTTCCCTTTCTTGCTATCTTTCTCTGTCATAAATAATAAAATTCTTTAAAAAATAAAAGATAAGGGGCGCCTGGGTGGCTCAGTGGGTTAAGCCGCTGCCTTCGGCTCAGGTCATGATCCCAGCGTCCTGGGATCGAGTCCCACATCGAGCTCTCTGCTCAGCGGGGAGCCTGCTTCCTCCTCTCTCTCTGCCTGCCTCTCCGTCTACTTGTGATTTCTGTCTGTCAAATAAATAAATAAAATCTTAAAAAAAAATAAAATAAAAGATAAAACTCTGATATCCTCCAGCCTCCTAGAGAGGACACCGTCCTCGAGGACAGTGGTCTTAAAGCTTGAAGGGAACTCAGAGTCCTTTGAGAATCCGATTAAAGCTATGAACCATACAAATGACTCCACAGAGTAAATTATTCATCCTGTTTCAAGGGAACCTATTTATGAACTCCAGGTTAAGAATCTCTGTTCTTGGGGCGCCTGGGTGGCTCAGTGGGTTAAGCCGCTGCCTTCAGCTCAGGTCATGATCCCAGAGTTCTGGGATCGAGTCCCACATCGGGCTCTCTGCTCAGCAGGGAGCCTGCTTCCTCCTCTCTCTCTCTGCCTGCCTCTCTGCCTACATGTAATCTCTCTCTGACAAATAAATAAATAAAATCTTTAAAAAAAAAAATTAAAAAAAAAAAAAAGAATCTCTGTTCTTAGCTTTCAGGGGATTAGCCAATTGTCCATAACAAAATTCATAGCGAAGTTCAACTTTAAAGAGTGAAGATCATTTCAACTAATATAATTCAATGAATCAGTCAAGATACAGTTGCCAGTAAAGCCTAGAATTTCCTGGACAAAGAACGTGTGTGTGTGTGTGTGTGTGTGTGTGTGTGTGTGTGTGTGTGTGTGTGT